>NW_026463998.1:0-27376 GCF_027475565.1 Acinonyx jubatus
GCGACTCAGTTCTGCTAATCCTCTGGCGGTTTTCTGGGTTATTTAGGCAGGTGTAGGTGGAATCTAAGTGATCAGCAGGACGCGCGGTGAGCCCAGCGTCCTCCTACGCCGCCATCTTCCCCAAGCTGTCCACATCTTCTTTATCCATTCATCCATCGATGGACATGTGGACTCTTTCCATACATTGGCTACTGTTGATAGTGCTGCTATAAATATTGGGGTGCATGTGCCCCTTCGAAACAACATACCTGTATCCCTTGGATAAATACCTAGTAGTGCAATTGCTCGTGGTAGGGTAGTTCTAGTTTCAGTTTTTTGAGGAACCTCCATACTGTTTTCCAGAGTGGCTGCACCAGTTTTCATTCCCACCAACAATGCAAAAGAGATCCTCTTTCTCCGCATCCTCACCAATATCTGTTGTTGCCTGTGTTGTTAATGTTAGCCATTCTAACAAGTGTGAGGTCGTACCTCATTGTGGTTTTCATTTGTATTTCCCTGATAATGAGTGATGTTGAGCATTTTTTCATGGGTCACTTGGCCATCTGGATGTCTTCTTTGGAGAAGTGTCTATTCATGTCTTTTGCCCATTTCTTCACTGGATTGTTTGTTTTTTGGGTGTTGAGTTTGACAAGGTCTTTATAGATTTTGGATACTAGCCCTTTATCTAATATGTCATTTGCAAATATATTCTCCCATTCTGTCACTTGACTTTTAGTTTTGCTGATTCTTTCCTTTGCTGCACAGACGGTTTTTATGTTGATGAGGTCCCAGTAGTTCATTTTTGCTTTTATTTCCCTTGCCTCCAGAGACATGTTGAGTAAGAAGTTGCTGCGGGTCAGGTCAAAGAGGTTTTTGCCTGCTTTCTTCTCGAGGATTTTGATGGCTTCCTGTCTTATGTTTAGGTCTTTCGTCCATTTTGAGTTTATTTTTGTGTGTGGTGTAGGAAAGTGGTCCAGGTTCATTCTTCTGCATGTCGCTGTCCAGTATTCCCAGCACAACTTGCTGAAGAGACTCTCTTTATTCCATTGGATATTCTTTCTTGCTTTGTCAAAGATTAGTTGGTCATACATTTATGGGTGTATTTTTGAGTTCTCTATTCTGTTCCATTTATCTGAGGGTCTGTTTTTGTGACAGTACCATACTGTCTTCATGATTATAGCTTTGTAATACAGCTTGAAGTCCGGGATTGTGACACCTCCAGCTCCAGTTTTCTTTTTCAAGATTGCTTTTGCTATTCAGGGTCTTTCCTGGTTCTATACAAATTTTAGGATTATTTGTTCTAGCTCTGTGATGAATTCTGGTGTTATTTTGATAGCGATTACATTGAATATGTAGATCGCTTTGGGTAGTATTGACAAAGTCGCAGGATATAATATCAATGCACAAGAATCAGTTGCATTCCTATACACCAATAATGAAGCAACAGAAAGAGAAATCAATCCATTTACAATTGCACCAAAAAACATAAAATACCTAGGAATAAATCTAACTGAAGAGGTGAAAATCTGTGCATTGAAAACTATAGAAAGCTTATGAAAGAAATTGAAGAAGACACAAAAAATGGAAAAATAACGTTTATTCATTTTAGAGAGACAGCACACAAATGGGGGAAGGGCAGAGGGAGAGGGATACACAGAATCCAAAGCAGTCTCCAGGCTTTGAGTTGTCAGCACAGAGCCTGATAGCAGGGCTTGAACCCACAAACTAAGAGATCATGACCTGAGCTGAATTCGGACACTTAACCGAATGAGCCACCCAGAAGCCCCATCTATCATGATGTTTAAAAAGTAATTTAACAGAAAATTCACATAAAATACACTTATCTGTTTAAAAAAACAGTGTATTAACATTTTTTTTAATTTGAGCATAGATGACACACAATAATATATTGGTATCAGCTATACAAACTGATTCAACAATTCTGTATGTTACATTATGCTCAACACAAGTGTAGGTACCATCTGTAACTATGTGATGTTATTATAATACCATTGTCTATATTCCTTCTGCTATACCCTTAATTCCTTGACTTATTTATTCCATAAATGGAAACCTGTAGCTCCCCCTCTCCTTTACCCATTTTGCCCATGCTTCTACTCTCACCTGTGGAAATCATCAGTTTGTTCTCTATATTTATAGGTCTGATTCTGCTTTTCAATAAGTTTATTCATTGTTTTGTTTTTTAAATTCCACATATGATGAAAGTTTAGATTCTACATATGACAGAAATTACATGGTATTTATCTTTTTTTCTGTATGACATATTTGGCTTAGCACAATGCCTGCTAGGTCCATTCATGTTGGCACAAATGGCTAGATTACATTATTTTTTTGTGGCTCAGTAATATTCGATTTTACATCTATCATCTATCTATCTATCTATCTATCATCTATCTTCTTTTTTTCATTCATTTATTAATGGACATTTGGACTGCTTTCATATCTTAACTATTATAAATAATGCTGCAAAGGGGCACATATATCTTTCCAAATTAGTGTTTTCATTTTCTTTGTGTAAATACCCAGTAGTAGAATTACTGGATCATATGGTATTTTTATTTTTCATTTCTTAGGAATGTCCATAATATTTTTCACAGTGGCTATACAAATTTACAATCCCAGCAACAGTGCATGAAAATTTCTTTTTTACCACGTCCTTGCCAACACTTATTCCTGATCTTTTTTATGCTAACCATTCTGCCAGGTATGAGATGATATCTCACTGTGGTTTAGATTTGCACTTCCCTGATGATTAGTGACACTGAGCATCTTTTTATGTGTCTTTTGTCCATCTGTATGGCCAAAAGTATCTATTCGGGTCCTCTGACAATTTTTAATTGGGTTATTTTTTTTTCGTGTTTGTTTTGAGTGGTATAAGTTCCTTACATATTTTAGATATTAACTCCTTATTGGATATATCATTTGCAAACATCTTCTCCCATTCAGTAGGTTGCCTTCTGTTTTGTTGGAGGCATTCTTTGTTGTGCAGAAACTTTTTATTTGGATGTAGTCTCAATAGTTTATTATTCTTTATTTGAGTACAGTTGACATATGGTGTTACATTAGTTTCAGGTGTCTGGCATAGTGATTTGGCAAGTGTTTAAATTATGCTATGTACACTACAAGTTTGCTTTTGTTCCTCGCCTTAGGAGACATATATAGAAAGCCAACCACAGCCAATGTCAGAGAAATTACTGACCATTTGTCTTCTAAGGGTTTTATGTTTTCAGGTCTCACATTTTGAGTATATTTTTGTGTTTGATATAAGAATGTGGTCCAGTTTCATCCTTTCACATGTAGCTATGCCACATTCTTGTACAAACACAACTTCTATTTAGTTTCAAAATATTTTCATCATTTTGAACTAAAACTCCTTACTAAGTAGTTTCTCTTTATTTCCTTTCCCCATATTGTACCACAAAGTAGTAAAAACACCTACCTGTAATACTTATCTGTGAACTTATCTATTCATTCTATTTCATTCAAGTGAAATCATAAAATATGTGACCTGGTATGCCAGACATTTTTCATTTAATACAATGTATTAGAGTTTGATCCACATTGTAGCATGCATTCCATTTTGTAGTAAAATGATATTCCCTTATATAAGATAATAAAACATAATATATATACATATATATCACCATGTTTATTCATTCACACATGATGTATAGTAGTAATTGCACATTTTGGATATTGAAAATAATGCTTATGTGTGTATGTGTATTTATGTACTTTTCAAAGTACCTGTTTTTAATTTTGGAAGTCATAAACCTTTGAGTGAAATTGCTATGTGATAACTCTGCTTAATTTTAAGGGTCACTTTATCAAAGCAAGTGAAGTATTTTACATTTCCACAAGTAGTAGAATTACAGTTGTTCAAATTTATCCACATACCTGCCAACACTTGTTTTATTTCCACTTTATATAACTGTCCGAAGGAGTGTGAAGTGGTATCACATTGTGGTTTTGATTTGCATGTAGCTAAAGACTAGTGACATTGAGTTTCATTTCATGTGTTTTTGGGACATTTGCATATTTTTTGTGAAGACATATCTATTCATGTTTATATTCACTTATTAAAGTTGCCTTACTGTAGATTTATAAAAGTTTTTTAAAATATATTATAGATACTAGATTCTTAATAGATATATGATTTGTAGATAGTTTCTCACATTATATAGGTTTTCATTTTACTTTCTTGATAATGTTTTTTGACATTTTAAATTTGAACTTAAATTTATCCATTTATTTTTGTTGCTCTTGCTTTGAGTGTCATATGTAAACTCTTACTGCCAAATTCAGGGCCATGAAGATTTTCCCCTATGTTTTCTCATCAGAGTTGTACATATTTACCTGCTGTGTTTAGGTCATTGATCCATTTATAATTAATTTTTGTATATGAAAAGAGGTAGAGGTCCTTTATTCTTTTTATGTGTATATGTTTGTTTACAAGTACCACTTATTGAAAAGACTACTTTTTTTCCTCACTGAATGTTCTGGCACCCTTATTAAAAATCAGTTGACTATAAGCCTGAACCAACCACAGAGACTCACTAATGGTTAATATTCAACAATAAAATTATAAGCACTATCTGACTGTGGATCCCAAAGATTTTGGAAGAATGTATTCACCCATGTACAACAGCAGAAAACCCCTTCCATTCACAGATGCCACCAACAGACCCTCCCAGAATTCCATACCAAGCTACCTGCTGAAGGCCTTCCCCTGCAGATGTCAGCCTGTGGAGACAACAAGAGGTGACTGTTACTGTAAAATGTAAATTCACTAGTGCAAAGATTTAAGAAGTATAAAAATTCAGGAAAACAACACCATGAATGGAAATTAATAAAGTTTCAGTAACTGACTTTAAATAAAAGATCAGTGAACTGCCTGACAAAGAATTCAAACTAATAATCTTAAAGAAACTCAGTAAGATAGAAAAGAACACAGACAACTAAACAAAATCAGGTAAACAATAGATGAACAAATGGAGAGGATCAACACAGAAATGGAAACCATAAAACAAAACCAAATCAATATCCTAGAGCTGAAGAATGACTGACTTAAAAAATTCAAAGGACAGTTTCAACAGCAGACTTGATTTATTAGCAGAAAGAATTATTGAACTCGAAGAGGTCATTTGAAATCATCCAGTTATAAGAGCAAAAACTAAGAAAAAAATAATGTAAAAATATTTAGAAAGCTTATGGAACTTGTGGGGTCCCATCAAAAGAAACAATGTATGTGTGATGAGAGTACCAGAAGGAGAGAAGAGTGATAAAAGGGAAGAAAACTTATTCAAAGAAATAATGCATAAAAAACTTCCCAAATTTTGGCAGGGGAATGGACATCCCAATTCATGAAGATTGAAATTACGTAAATAGGTTGCTACTAAAAAGCTCTTTACAAAGCAAATTGTAATTAAATTGTAAAATGAGAAACCCAAAGAGAGAATTTTGAAAACAACAGAAGAATGATTTGTCCCATATAACAGAACTTCCATAAGAAAATAAGCACATTTCTCAGCAGAAACCATGCAGATAAGAAGGGTATGGGATGATATACTTAAACTACTAAAAAATATCTTGCCAACCAAGAATATCATAACCATCAAAGCTACCCTTCAAAAATGAAGGAGAGATAAAAACATTCAAAGGTAAATAAAAGTTAAAGGAATGCATCACCTCTAGACCTATCTTAAGAGAAGTGCTAAAAGGTGTTGTTCAAGTGGAAACAAATAGGCAGTAAACAGAAACACGAAGATGTATGAAAGAACAAGTCTCACTGGTAAAGGTAAATATATAAATAAATACAGAACATTCTAATTTTGGAATGGCAGTAGATAAATGATTTTTAACCCAAATATAAAAGTTAAAGTGCAAAAGTTTTAAGACTATAATGACAAATATTTCATGATGAAAACAAAATATAAAAAGGGGTAAACATTGAGGGGCACCTGGGTGGTTCAATCTATTGAGCATCCAGCTTTGGTTCAATTCATGATCTCAGGGTTTGAGAGTTTGAGCCTTGTGTTGAGCTTCATGCTGCCCATGAAGAGTCTGCTTGGGATTCTTGCTTTCTCCTCTGTCTTTGCCACTCCCCCACTTGCACTTTCTCTCTCTCTGTCTCTGTCTAAAAATAAATACACTTTAAAAATGAAGAAACTGTTGATATCAATACCATAAACTGGGTGGGGATATTAAAAGTGTAGAGCTTCCATATTTGATAAAATTTAAATATCTATCATCATAAAATAGACTATAAGAGGTTCAATGGAAACACAGTAGTAATGATGAGGGGAAAAAAAAACTATGGTGGATACACAAAAGATAAAAAGAACCTAAGTCTATCACTTAAAAACACATCAGAGTGGCTCAGGTAGTTAAGTGTCTTTCGCTCGGGTCATGATCTGGTGATTCAGAAGTTCAAGCCCTGCATTGGGTTCTGTAGTGACAACTCAGAGCCTGGAGCCTGCTTCAGATTCTGTCTCCCTCTTTCTCTGACCTTCTGTTCATGCTATGTCTCTCTCTCAAAAATTAACACTCATCATCAGGGAAATACAATTCAAAACCACAATGAGATACCACCTTACACCTGTCAGAATGGCTAACATTAACAGCTCATGCAACAACAGGTGTTGTTGAGGATGCAGAGAAAGAGGATTTATTTTGCATTGTTGGTGGGAATGCAAGCTGGTGCAGCCACTCTGGAAAACAGTATGGAGGTTCCTCAAAAATTAAAAATAGTACTCCCCTACGACCCATCAATTGCACTACTAGGCATTTATCCAAGGGATATATGTGTGCTGTTTTGAAGGGACACAGGCACTCCCATGTTTATAGTAGCACTATCAACAATAGCCAAAGTATTGAAAGAGCCCAAATGTCCATCGATGGATGAATGGATAAAGAAGATGTGGTATATATATACACAATGAAGTATTACTCGGCAATCAAAAAGAATGAAATCTTGCCATTTGCAACTACGTGGTTGGAACTAGAGTGTATTAAGCTAAGTGAAATTAGTCAGTCAGAGAAAGACAAAAATCATATGACTTCACTCATATGAGGACTTTAAGAGACAAAACAGATGAAAATAAGGAAGGAAAAAAATAATATAAAAACAGGGAGGAGGACAAAACCTAAGAGACTCATAAATATGAAGAACAAACTGAGGGTTACTGGAGGGGTTGTGGGAGGGCGGATGGGCTAAATGGGTAAGGGGCACTAAGGAATCTACTCCCGAAATCATTGTTGCACTATATGCTAACTAATTTGGATGTAAATAAAAAAAATTAAATTAAATTAAAAATAAATAAATAAATAAATATTAAAAATAATTAAAAATACACATTAAACCACAAAGACTGCAAAAGAACAAGAAAAAATTAATACAATGACAATAACTTCTTATTTATCAATGATGACATTAAATGTAAATGAATGAAATTTACCAGTAGAAAAACAAAGTGATTGAATGGATTTTAAGACCCAATGAATAATCCAATTTACAAACAGACAGAAGACATGAATAGACATTTTTTCCAAAGAAGAAATACAGATGGCTAATAGATGTGAAAATGTGCTCAACATCACTGGTCATCAGGAAAATAGAAATCAGAACTACAATAAGATATCACCTCACACCTGTAAGATTAGCTAAAATCAACAACACAAGAAACAACATGTGTTGGTGAGGATGTGGAGAAAGGGAAACCATCTCTTAGTGTTGGGAATGCAAACTGGTACAGCCACTCTGGAAAACAGTATAGAAGTTCCTAAAAAAGTAATAAAAAATAAACTATCCCATGATCCACAATTGTACTACTAGGCATTTACCCAAGGATACAAGAATACTGATTTGAAGGGATGTATGCACCCTGATGCTTATAGTGGCATTACCTACAATAGCCAAATTGGCACAGCCGAGGTGTCTACTGATTGATAATGGATAAAAAAGAAGTGATATATATATATATATATATATATATATATATATATATAATGAAATATTATTCAACCCTCAAAAAGAATGGAGTCTTGCCATTTACAACAACATGGATGGAGCTGGGGAGTGTTATGCTAAACAAAGTAAGTGAATCAGAGAAAGACAAATACCATATGAGTATACTGAATTTAAGAAATAATGTGGGAGGCCCTGGATGGCTCAGTCTGTTGAGCGTCCGACTTTGGCTCAGGTCATGATCTTGTGGATCATGGGTTCAAGCCCTGCATATGGCTCTGTGCTGACATCTCAGAGCCTGGACCCCACTTGGAATTCTCTCTCTCTCTCTCTCTCTCTCTCTCCCTGTTCCTTCCCTACTTGCACTCTGCCATTCTCTCTTTCAAAAATAAACATTAAAAAAATAAGAAATAATGTGGAATTTAAGAAATGAACAAAGGGGAAAAAAAAGAGAGTGAGTCAAACCAAGAAAAACAGACTATTAACCATTGAGGACAAACTGATGGCTACCAGAGGGGGTAGCTGGGGGGGTGGATAAAATAGTTGATAAGGACTAAAAAATTAACTTATTTGTGATGAGCACTGGGTGTTGTATGAAAGTGTTGAATTGCTATATTGTACACCTGAAAATGGTATTACACCATATATTAACAAAATATTACTTAAATAAAAGCTTTAAAAAGAAAGAATACCTAAATATATGCTGTGTACAAGAGACTCACATCAATTTAAGGACACACATATCCTGAATTTGAAGGAATGGATAAAGATATTCTATGCAAAAGGCAAACAAAAAGAGCAGGTGTGGCTATAATTCTATCAGGTAAATCATATTTTAAGTCAAAAATTCTCACAAAAGTCAAAGAAGGTTATTACATATTGATAAAGGAACCAATTATAGAGGAATATATAATAATTAGACATTGATTTTATCCAATAGAAAATCTCCTAAATATATAGAGCAACACTGACATTTAGGGAGGGATAAATAGATAGCAAAACAATAACAGTGGTAGACTTCAATACTCCACATTTAATAATGGATAGGTCATCCACTTAGAAAATCCATTATGAAATTGTAGTCTTTTTAAAAATTTTTAAAGATTTCATTTATTTATTTTGAGAGAGAGAAAATGGGGAATGGTCAGGGAGAGAAAGAGAGAGAGAGAGAGAGAGAGAGAAACCCAAGCAGTCTCCATGATGTCATTGCAGAGCCTGATGCATGGCTTGATCCCATGAACTGTGAGATTATCACCTGAGCTGAAATCAGGAGTGAGATGTTTAACCAACTGAACCATCTGGTGTCCCAGGAAATGCAGTCTTGAAAAATACTAAAGACCAAATGCACCTAACAGACATGTACAGAACATTCCATCAGACAGCAGCAGAATACACTTTCTTTTCAAAGGAGCATGGGTCATTCTCTAAGTTTGATTACATACTAGCTCACAAAACAAGTCTTGGAAAATTAGAGAAGTCAACAATCACTCCAAGTATTGTTTCCAAACACAATGGAATAAACATCATAACAAATGCCCTCATAATACCCATCATAGGCCAATATCCTTGATAAACTGAATGCAAAATCCCCAAATAAAATATTAGGAAACAGAATTCAGAGCCATATTAAAAATATTATATGCCATAAACAAATGTGACTAATCTTTGGGAATCAAGAAGTATTTAATATAGGCAAATCAATCAATGTGGTATGCCACATTAATGGAATAAAGAACAAAAGTCTTGATTAATTTAATAGATGTATGAAAAGCATTTGGCAAAACTCAACAAAGTTTCATTAAAAAACAAATTTGCAATAAGGTAGGTCTAGAATGAACTTACCAAACACTGAAAAGGCCATATATAAAAAGGCCACAAAAAAAACTTGATCAGTGGTGAAATACTAAAAGTCTGGAACTTGCTCATCTTTCACAACTATAACTGCTTACTCACTGAGCAACTACCCCTCATATGGCCTTTCCCCATCCCCTGATGATCACAATTATATTGTCTATTTCTATATATTTGACTATTTAGAGGCATTACATAAGATAAATCACACATTGTCTTTCTGTGTCTGGCATTCACTTAGCATAATATTCTCTTAGTTTATCCATGTTACTGCAAACAGTAGTATTTTCTTTGTTTAGGCTGCATACTATTCCATTTTATGTATAGACTACATTTTCTTTATTCATCTCTTGACAGATCTGCTGATCTGATTCTGAATCCTGCAATACGACATAATATTTCCATATCCAGGCTAATGTGAATAAGTGCTAAAATGTACACTGGATATCTATTCAAGATTCTAATTTCAATTCTTGATTTACATTTCCCTAATCATTAGCAATATTGAGCATCTTTCCATATACCTGTTGTCCTTTTGTATGTTTTCTTTGGAGAAAAGTAGTTCAATTCCTTTGCCTATATTTAATCAGGTTGTTGTTTGCATTTTTTTGCTATTGAGCTACAGGAGTTGTTTATATATATATATATATATATATATATATATATATATATATATTTAAATTGCCTTTTACAAATATATGGATTATAATTATTTTCTTCCATTTTATAGACTGCCTGTTGTTTCCTTTGCTGTTTGGAGCTTTTAAATTTGATGCACTCCTACTTGCCTATTTTTACTTTTGTTGCCTGTGCTTTTGAGTTATATCCAAGAAATTTGGCAAGACCAATATCAAGAAGCTTCCTTCCCCCTTTGTTTTCTTGGGGATTTTTACAATTTCAGAAATTACATTTAAATCTTTAATTGAAGTTGAGTCAATGTTTAATGTATGGTGTAAGATAAAAGTCTAATTTTATTTTCTTGGTATAGATATCATGTTTGCATTATATCATTCGTTGAAGAGACTATCTCTTCTACAGTGTGCATTCTCAGCACCCTTCTTGAAGATTAATTGACCATAAGTTTATATCTTGCCTCTACTTTTTGTTCCATTGGTCCACATGTCTATTTTTAGTACAATACTGTTTTGACTACTGTAGCTTTTTACTATATTTTGAAATTAGGAAATGTGATATAGTCAGCTTTTGTTTTTTTTCCTATTTGCTTAACATTGCCTTGGCTATTCATGATCTTTTGGGATTTCATATAAATTTTAGAATTATTTCTTCTTTTGAATTATTTCTATGTCTGTAAAAGTTGCTTCTGGACTTGTGATGGAGATTTCACTGAATCTGTAGATCACTTCAGGTAGTAAGGATGTTTAACAATATTAATTATCCCAATGTATGCACATGAGATGTTTCTCCATTTATTGGCATCTGCTTTAATATTTTTTTCCTCAGTGTTTTATAGTTTTTAGTTTACAAGCCTTTTACTTCCTTGGTTAAATGTATTCCTAAGTAATTTATTCCTTTTGATAACCAAATGGGATTACATTATTAACTTCCTTTATGGATAGTTAATTGTTAATGTATAGAAATAAAACTAACTTTTACATGGTTCTTTTAAATCCTGCAACTACTGAATTTGCTTGTAGTTCTGACAGTTATTTTGTGCATTTAAAAAAAATTTTAATGTTTATTTATTTTTGACAGAGAGACAGAGCATGAGTGGGGGAGGGGCAGAGAAAAAGGGAGACACAGCATCCGAAGCAGGCTCTAGGCTCTGAGCTGTCAGCACAGAGCCCGATGCGAGGCTCAAACCCACAAACCGTGAGATCATGACCTTAGTCAAAGTTAGACGCCCAACTGACTGAGCCACCCAGGCGCCCCTATTTTGTGCATTTTTAAGGTTATCTGCATATAGGAATATGTCATATATAAGCAAAGATAATTTAACTTTGTTCTTTCTCATCTGGATGTATTTTATTTATGTTTTTTGTCCAACTGCACTGACTAGGATTGCCAGTACTAAGTTGAATATAACTGGTTCGATTGGATATCCTGGTCTTGTTCCTGATCTTATAGGAAAATCTTTCAAATTTTCACCATTGAGCATGATGTAAGTTGTGGACTTGTCAAATACGGTCTTAATTTTTATTTCTTCTCTTCCTTCTTTACAAGTGTGTGTGTGTGTGTGTGTGTGTGTGTGTTTAACATGAAAGAGTGCTGAATTTTGCCTAATAGTTTTACTGTATCTACTGAGATATACATGTCATTTTTATCCTTCATTATGTTAATGTAATGAATCGTATCGATTGATTTACATAGTTTGAACCTACCTTACATTTTTAGGATAAATTGTATTGTTCATGGTGTAAGATTTTTTTAAATATTCTTTTGATTTTTTTTTTTTTTTGCTAGGAGGATGAAAGTGATTGCTGTTCTCTTTGGATAAATATTAAGAAGCACAACTGCTGGAAAATATGTAAGAGTAATATTTTGTTTAGTAAAAATAAAGCAAAATTAAACACCAAACTGTCCTCTAAATTGGCTGTACTATTTTGCATTTCTAACAGCAATGTATGAGAATTGCTGTTTTTTCTCTTGGCAGCACTTGGTATTTTGAGAATTCTCAATTATGGCCATTCGAATAGGTATATAGTCATATCACATTGTTGGTTTAGTGTTCATTCTCCTGAAAACATATGATTTAGATTACATATTCATGTGTTTATTTGTTATATGTATATCTTTTTGGTGAGGTGTCTGTTAATGTCTTGGCCCATTTTTACATCGACTTGTTTGTTTCCTTATTATCGAATTTTAAGAGGTTTTTATGTATATTTTGGATAACAGTCCTTTACAGATGTCTCTTTGCAAACATTTTCTCCAAATATATGGTTTGTCTTCTCATTCTCTTGCAATATCTATTGCAGAGCAGAAGTTTCTAATTTTAATGAAGTTACTTTATCAATTATTTGTTTCATGATTGTGACTTGGGAGTTATATCTGAAAGGCCATTTCAAACCCAAGGTCATATAGGTATACTCATGTTTTTTAAATTTAGATCTGTGGGGCACCTGGGTGTCTCAGTTGGTTGAGCATCCAACTATGGCTCAGGTCATGATCTCATGGTTCATGAGTTAGAGCCCTGTGTTGGGCTCTGTGCTGACAGCACAGAACCTGGACCCTATTTCGGGTTTTGTGCCTCCCTCTCTCTCTATCTCTCCCTCACTTACGCTCTCTCTCTCTCTCAAAAATAAATAAAAAATATTTTTGTAATAAATAAATAAAGAGATTTAGATTCTTGAGTTAATATTTGGGCAGTGTATAAGTTCTGTGTCTGGATTAAATTTTTGCATGTGATTGTACAGATGTGCTGACACCATTTGTTGAAGACATCATCTTTGCTTCATTGTATTATTTTTCTCCTCTGTAACGTATCAGTAAACTATATGTATGGTCTTCTATTTCTGGACTCTATTCTGTTCTAGCGATCTATTTGTCTATCCTTTAATGATTATCACACTATCTTGAATACTGAAGCTCTATAGTAAGATGTGAAGTTTTGCAATGTCCAGTTTCCAACTTTGCTCTTCTCTTTCAAAATTGTATTGGCTATACGAGGTATTTTGGGTCTCTATATAAACTTTAGAATTAGTTTGTCAAAACCCATAAAATACTTCGCTGGACTTTTGATTGGGATGGCATTGAATCTATAGATCATTTTGAAAATAACTAAAATTTTGGCAATATTGAATCTCTTACACACTAGCTTTCCAATTCTTCTTTGATTTCATGCACTGGAGTTTTGCAATTTCTTCACATAGATATTATATATAATTTGTTAGATTTATACAAATGGATTTCAGTTTCTGAAGCTATTGTAAATGTTATTTTTAAAATTTTAAACTCTATTTAATTATTGTTGATATATAAGAAAGCAATTCACTTTTGTATATCACCTTTGTATCTTACAACTTTGTTATAATCATTTATTAGTTCCAAGATTTTTATTGTTGTTCATTCTTTCATATTTTTGACATAGATAATTATTTAACCTACAAAGGTAGTTTTATGTCTTCCTTCCTAATATATATACTATTTAGTTCCTTTTTCTTGCTTTACTGCTTTAAGAAGGACTTTCAGAAATTGTTGAAATGAAGTGGTGAGAAAGGTTATCCTCATCTTGTACCTGATCTTCAAAGGAGAGCTTTGAGTATCTCACCATTATCTATGATGTTAACTGTAAGTTTTTAAGACACTGTATCATTTTGGTAAACGTTCGTCTCTATATCTAATTTACTGAGAGGTCTTACTCATGAATTGGTGTTGAATTTTGTCCAATGATTTTTCTGAATCTGCTGATATGATCATGTGTGTTTTTTCCTTTTACTTTATTTTCCTTTTGGATAGCATTAATTAATTTTAGAATGTTAAAATAGTTTTGCATACCTGGGGCAAATATTGGTCATGATACATAATTATTTTCATATGTGTTTTATTTTAATTTACTAATATTTTTTAAAGAAATTTTACTTCTTTGTTCCTGAAATACACTGGTCTGTAGATTTGTTTTCTTTTAATGCCTTTCTCTGAATTTAGTAATAGAGTAATTTTGGCCACATAAGTGAGATACAAAATATTTCTTCCCATTCCATCCTCTAAAGGAGACTGTAGAGAATTACTATAATTCGTCCATAAATATTTGGTAGAATTTGCCATCGAACAAAAATGGGCATGGTGCTTTCTGTTTTGAAATTTGAATAATTATTGATTCAATTTGTTTAAAAAGTATCATCCTATCTAGCTCATCTGTTTCTTATTGTGTGAGTTTTGGAAGATTATGTTATTCAAGGAATTAGTCTATTCCATCTAGATTATCAACTTTGTGGGGATATGGTTTTTACTAGTATTTTTTCATTATCCTTTTAACTTACCTGGGGTCTGCAGTTGTATAACCTATTTAATTTCACTTTTTTAAAGTTTTAATTAAATTCCTGTGAATTAACATTAATGTAATATTAGTTTCAGGTGTACAATTTAGTGATTATTCATTTACATACAACACTTGATGCCCATCACAACTGTTGCACTTGTTAATCCCCATCACAAAAATAAACCCATCCCCCCACTGACCTCCCCTCTATTAACCATCATTTTATTTTCTGTAGTTGAGTCTGTTTCTTGGCTTGCCTCTCTCTTATCCCCCCCTATGATCACTTGTTTTTTTCTTAAATTCCACATATGAGTAAAACCATATGGTATTTGTATTTCTCTGACTGATTTATGTCATTAACATAATAATCTGTAGCTCCATCCATGTCATTGGATATGGCAAGGCTTCATTATTTTGTATTGCAGAGTAGTATTCCATTATATATATATATATATATATATATATATATTCCATTATATATATATATTCCATTATATATATATTCCATTATATATATATATATATATATATATATATATATATATATATAGGTATATATATACCATTCTTTATCCATTTGTCACTTGATAGACATTTTGTTTCTTTCCATAATTTGGTTACTGTACATAATACTGCTATAAACATTCGAGGTTCATGTATCCCTTCAAATTAGTCTTTTTTTTATTCCTTGGGTATATGTTAGTAGTATTATTAGAAGATCAAAAGGCAGTTTTATTTCTAACTTTTAGAGGAACCTCCATACTATTTTCTACAGTGACTGCACAAGTCTACATTCCCATCAACATTGTAAGAAGGTTCTTCTTTCTCCACATCCTCACTAACACATATTGTTTCTTGTGTTGTTGATTGTAGCCATTCTCGTGGGTGTGAAGTGATACCTCATTATAGCTTTGACTTGTATTTTCTTTTTTTTTAATTTTTATTTAATGTTTATTTATTTTTGACAGAGAGAGAGACAGAGCATGAGAGGGGGAGGGGCAGAGAGAGAAGGAGACACAGAATCCAAAACAGGCTCCACGCTCTAAGCTGTTAGCACAGAGCCTGACACGGGGCTCAAACTCACTGACCGCGAGATCATGACCTGAGCCAAAGTCGGACGCTCAACCGACTGAACCACCCAGGTGCCCCGACTTGTATTTTCTTGAGGATCATTGATGTCCAGCATCTTGTCATGTGACTGTTGGATATCTGTATGTCTTTTGTGGGGGGGGAATGTCTGTTCATGTCTTCTGCCCATTTTTAATTAGATTATTTGGTTTTGAAGTGAAGAATCTTATAAGTTCTTTATATTTTTTGTATACTAACCCTTTATTGGATATGTCAATTGCAACTATATTCTCCCATTACATAGGTTGCCTTTTACATATGCTGACTATTTCCTCCAGTTTGAAGTTTTTTTTTTTTTTTATGAAGTCCCAATAGTTTATTTTTGCCTTTGTTTCCCCTTTCCTAAAAAGACATACCTTGTAAGAACTTTCTATGGCTGGTATCAAAGGGATTACTGCCTGTGTTTTCCTCTGGGATTTCATGGTTTCCTGTCTCACATATAAGTCTTAAATCCATTTTGAATTAATTTTTGTGTATGGTGTAAGAAAGTGGTCCAGATTCATTATTTTGCATACTGTTGTCCCATTTTCCCAACACTATTTGTTGAAGAGCCTGTTTTTTTGATTAGATATTATTTCCTGCTTTGTTGAAGATTAATTGACCATATAGTTGTGGGACCATTTCAGGATTCTTAGTTCTGTTCTATTGATATGTGTGTCTATTTTTTTTGTGCCAGTACCATACTGTCTTGATCACTACAGCTTTGTAATAAAACTTGAAGTCTGGAATAGTGATGCTTCCAGCTTTGCTTTTCTTTTTAAAAATTGCTTTGGCTCTTTGGTGTCTTTTGTGGTTCCATTCAAATATTACAACTCTTTGCTCTAGTCCTGTGAGAAATGCATTAGTATTTTGATTGGGATTGCACTGAATAGGAGATTGCTTTGGGTAATATATACATTTATAGATATAGATATAGATATATAGATATTACAGATAGTTTTTCAATACACGAGCATGGGATGCTTTACATTTCTTTGTGTCATCTTCAATTTCTTTCATCAGTGATTTATACCCTTCAGAGTACAGGTTTTTACTCTCCTTGGTTAGGTTTATTCCTAAGTATCTTAGGGTTTTGGTGCAATTGTAAGTGAGATTTATTCCATGATTTCTCTTTCTGCAGATTCATTGTTGGTGTATAGAAATGCAGCATGTTTGTGTACGTTGATTTTGTAACCTATGACTGTACTGAATCGTGTATAAATTCTGGAAATTTTTTGTTGCAGTCTTTCAGGTTTTATATACATAGTACCATGTAATCTGGAAATACTAAAAGTTTGACTGTTTCCTTGCTGATTTGAATGCCTTTTATTTCTTTGTGTTGTCTGATTGCTGTGGATAGTACTTCCAAAACTATCTTAAATAACAGTGGTGAGAGCGGGCATTCCCATCTTGTTCCTGACCATAGAGAAAAAGCTCTAGATTTTTCTTCATTTGTTGATATTCTGGTTGGCCTGTTCATTATTTAGTGTCATGTTGTTTTACCTCTATGTGTTTGTGTTCTTTTCCATTTCTTTCTTGTTTTGAGCTCAAGTTTCATACTTCTGTGTTCAGAAAAATATGTATGGTATAATCTCAATCTCTTTGTACTTCTTGAGGCTTGAAATGTGACTTGTACTATGTGATCTATTCTGGAGAATATCCTATGTGCACTTGAAAAGAATGTGTATTCTGCTGTTTTACAATAAAATATTCTGGATATATCTGTTAAGTCTATCTGGTCCAGTTGACATTCAAAGCCATTGTTTCCTTGTTGATTTTCTGTGTAGATGGTCTGTCTATTAATGTAAGTGGGGTGTTAAAGTTCTCTATTATTATTGTATTATTATCAATGAATTATTTTATGTTATATATATATATATATATATATATATATATATATACTCCCATGTTGGATGCATAAATATTTACAATTGCTAGATCTCCTTGTTGGAGTGTCCCCTTTATGATGGTATAGTCCCATTTTTCATCTCTCGTTATAGTCTATTTTTTTAAGTTTAGTTTTCTGATATATATATATTGCTACTCTGTCTTTTCATGTCCATTTGCATGTAAATGATTCTTCATACCCTCATTTTCAATCTGCAGGTGTCTTTAGGTCTAAAGTAAGTTTCTTGTAGGTAGCATATAGATGGGTCTTGACTTTTATCCGTTTGGATGTCCCGTGTGTTTTGACTTGAGTGCTTACTCCATTTACATTCAAAGTAATATTGATACATGGGTATTTAGTGTCATTTTATTTCTTGTTTATCATTGTACATGGAGATTTTCTCTGATCCTTTCTTGTCTTTGTCACTTTTGGTCTTTCCTTCCCACTCAAAGAGTCTTCTTTAATATTTCTTGCCAGGATAGTTTAGTGGTCATGGACTCCATTAGTTTTTGTTTGTCTGGGAAACTCTATCTCTTCTTCAATTTTGAACCATAGCCTTGCTGTAAAGAGCATTATTGGGATGCAATTTTTCCTATTGAGCACTTTGAATATATCATGCTACTCCCTTCTGGCTTGCTAAGTTTTTGTTGAGAAATCTTTTTATTTTTTTATTTAAACATTTTTAATGTTTTTTTTTATATTTGACAAAGAGAGAGAGACAGAGCATGAGCAGGGGAGGGGCAGAGAGAGAGGGAGACACAGAATCTGAGGCAGGCTCCAGGCCCCAACCTGTCAGAACAGAGCCCAACTTGAGCTCAAACTCACAGACCGGGAGATCATGACTTGAGGTGAAGTCGGATGCTCAACCAACTGAGCCATCCAGGTGCCCCTGTTGAGAAATCTTAAGCTAGTCTTATGGGTCTTCCCTTGTAAGTTAAGCACTTCTTTTGTTTTGCCACTTTTAAGATTTTTTTCATTACCACTTTATTCTGCAACTTTTTTTTTTATTTTTTTTTTCAACGTTTATTTATTTTGGGGACAGAGAGAGACAGAGCATGAATGGGGGAGGGGCAGAGAGAGAGGGAGACACAGAATCGGAAACAGGCTCCAGGCTCTGAGCCATCAGCCCAGAGCCCGATGCGGGGCTCGAACTCACGGACAGCGAGATCGTGACCTGGCTGAAGTCGGACGCTTAACCGACTGCGCCACCCAGGCGCCCCTATTCTGCAACTTTAATAGCAATATATCTTGAGGTGTGCCTGAGTGGCTCAGTTGGTTAAGCTTCTGACTCTTGATTTCAGCTCAGGTCATGATTTCCTGGTTTGTGGGATTGAGCCCTGCATCAGGCTCTGTGCTGACAGCGTGGAGCCTGCCTGAGATTCTCTCTCTGCCCTTTCCCTGTGCACATGCTCTCATTCTTTCTCTCTCTCAAAATAAAGAAACTTTAAAAACAAATTATTAAATTAAAAAGTCTTGATGTTTGCCTGATTTTGTTGATTTTGATGAGAATTCTATGTGCTTCCCGGATCTGGATGTATATTTCTTTCTGAAGATGAGGGATACTTTCAGCTATTATTTCTTCAACTAAACTTTCTGCCCCTTTTTTCCTGTGTCTTCTTCTGGGACTCCTATACTAAAAATGTTATTACATTTTATGGAGTCACTGATTTCTCTAAGTCTACTCTTTTTTATTTATTTATTTTATAAGGAGAGAGAGAGAAGAGAGGAGGGGCAGAGAGAAAGGGAGACAGAGAATCTGAAGCAGGCTCCAGGCTCTGAGCTGTCAGCACAGAGCCTGATGTGAGGCTCAAACCCACAAACTGTGAGATCATGACCTGAGCTGAAGTCAGACACTTAAGCAACTGAGCCACCCAGGCACCCCTAGTTCTTTACTTCTTTTGTTCAGCTTCATTATTGTCCATTATTTTATCTTCTAGATCACTAATACATTACTCTGCTTTTTCCAGTCTGGTGTTTATTGCAGCAAGCCAGTTTCCAATCTCATTTGTGGCATTTTTCATCTCTGATTCATTCTTTTTTTAAAACTCTTTTATACCTGTTGTGTTTCACTGATGTGTTCTTTTCTCAAGATCATTAAATATCATTATGATTTTTGCTTTAAATTTTTCCTTAGGTATTTTACGTCTATCTGTTTTTTTCTACATCTCTGTCTGGGGTTTTATATTGTTATTTCATTTGTTTTAAATTCCTCAGTTTTGGTATTTTGTTTACGTTTCTGCCTTCTCTGTGTTAGAAAACTCCATTATGTTTCCTGCTTCTCAGGGTAATGGGTTTAGAAAGAAGAGGTCACATAGTGCTCAGGGTCATGAGCTTCATGCAGTGCCTGTGGTGTGTGCTGTGTGTGCTCTGCTACTCTATTCTGACTTCTCTATCTTTCAGGCCAGTCATCTGCAGAGGCTCTCCTTGCCTGATGTGGGCAACGTTTGGTCCCTGGGCTGAATGTGGTGACTTTTAACTAGTTGTGCTCTGGTCTGATTGATATGCTTGTGAAATGAGACCTGACACCCAGTCTACCAGAACCATGGCCCTTCAGAACTCTCTAGTCTGGAAACGTGGTGTGGGCAGGGGTTTGTCCTGATCTTCTAAGGGGAGTGTCCTGCCATGCTGGGACTGAGTGAAGCTTGACTGATAAGGGCAGTCCTTCCAGATCACAGGTGGTGGAGCTTGATGTAAACAAGTTAGGCAGCCAGTGTCCAAGCTAAGCAGCTTCCTTCAGGTGGCTCTGTTTATGCCCAATTGTGGGGGGAATTGTCCCCAGACAGCTTCTTTTTTCCTGGAGAGGCACCTTGTAAATGCTGCCTCTCAGGGAAGCTCCTAGAATATAAAATATCTTCCCTGTGTGCCCCAAGCACTTTTCATATTGCTGTTTCTATGCTGTCTGCCCCCATGGTGTTTGCTTTCATTATTTCCAGGAGCAGCGCAGTAACCTCCAGACCCTATTCCCAGTCTTCTGACCTTTAAAACCCCAGGTTTTAAATACATGCATGCTGGGGATGACACAAGCTTGACCAAGAAGGGCAGTCTCACCAGAACACAGGGAGATGGGTCTTGGTGTAAGCAAGTTAAGCAACCAGTGGGGTCTTTTCTGAATTTCATGCAGGTTTTAAGATTTTTTTGTCTTTGAAAAATGCCACTTGAATTTTGACAGGAATTCATTGATTTTGTAATCACATTGAGGAGCATGAATACTTTAACAATATTTTGTCTTCAATCCATGAACTCAGAATGTCTCTATTTACTTGTGTCTTCTTCAATTTCTTTTATCAATGTTGTACAGTTTTAACTGCATAGGTATGTCAACTTCTTGGTTGTATATATTCATAAGTTTATTATTTATTTTCATTCTACTGTAAATGAAATAGTTTTCTCAATGGCTTTTACAAATATGTCATTGTTAGCATATAGAAACACAACTGAATGTGCATATTAATCATTTTATCCTGTAACTTAATTAAATTCACTTATTATAATAGTATTTTAGTAAAGTCTTTAGTTTTTCTATATGTATGATGATGTCTTCTGCAAACACAGTTATACTATATGTTTTACAGTTTGTGTGCCTTTGATTTTCTTTTATCGAATAGTTACCTGGATATTACTACCAGTAATACAATTGATTAGAATGAACATTCTTTTCTTGTTTCTGACCTTAGAAAAAAGGTTTTTAATTTTACACCATTGAATGTAACATTTACGGCCTTGTCATGGATAGCTTTTATTATGTTGGGATATATGTCATTCATTTTTTTTTTATTTTTTTAACGTTTTTTTATTTTATTTTTGAGACAGAGAGAGACAGAGCATGAACGGGGGAGGGGTAGAGAGAGAGGGAGACACAGAATCGGAAGCAGGCTCCAGGCTCTGAGCCATCAGTCCAGAGCCTGACGTGGGGCTCGAACTCACAGACTGCGAGATCGTGACCTGGGCTGAAGTCGGGCCCTCAACCGACTGAGCCACCCAGGCGCCCCTATTTCATTCATTTTTTTAATATTTTTTTCAGCTTTTTGAAACTGTTTATTTTCCACTAACCTTATTTCTTTTTTGTTTCTCTGTAGAAAAGCAGCTTCAGACAAGTCAGTGGTTGTTCCTACCTATTCAGTAGCCCGAGCAGTGGGAGCTGCAGACCAGTCTTCAGTGGCAGGACGAGTGCTCCAGTCCTCAGTAGGGAATTGCTGACTAGGCACAGAGGGCACCTGCATGCCTTCAGACCAGTTTGTGACTTCAAGTTGAGTAACAGTGAACTCAGGAACTGGAACAGTCCATTCACCCTGAAATTATTCCTTGGTCACAGCCTTTATGGCAGCAGCTTGCTCTTTCTTTTCAATCTCTTCAGGATCCCTATAGAAGGGATCCCATAGGTGTTCACAGGAAATGGTGCCACACATGCACAGAACTTCCTGGGCCAGCATCCACCACATCAAGCCCACCGAGTGAGCTCCCTTGTTTTTGCAAGGGATGGCAATGTCCACATAGCACAGAGAGTCTGTGCTACACAGACTGATGGCAGGCAGGTTAACATTAGAAGCTTCTGTGAGTGGTCAGCCCTGGGATCAGTAACCACCAGAAGTCTTGGCTCCCAGAAAGCTGCTTGGATGTTGTTAGTGAAGGTTCTAGGAGTGAAGCGGCCAGCAATAGGAGTGGCTCCAGTAGCAGCAGCAAACTTCAGCACAGCTTGCTGGCCAGTATTCCGGGATGATATGACACTGACATCAGCTGGATTTTCAATAGCAACAATGGCATGAGTTGCCAGCAGAATCTTCTCCTAAGGTTCTCTTCAGATTTATGATGTAAATACCATCACTTTTCCTTTTTTAGACGTGCTGTTCCCTTTGGAAGTCAAGGTTGGTGCCATCTAAGTGGGTTCCTGCTGCAAGAAATTTGAGGACATCGTCCTTCATTTGCAGGACATCAAGGGCTCTGGACATTGTGAAAGTTTCCCTTTAAGTTACAATGGGAATACAAAACAATACCCTATGGACCCCTCCCTGGGTAGCATGGAAAAGCGGATATATTTCATTTATACCCAATTTATGAGAGTATTTATCATTAAAAGATGTTGAATTTTGCCAAATGCGTTTGCTGTATCATTGAGAAAATTGTATGATATTTATCCTTTATTTTGTTAATGTGATGCATCAGCTTTATTGATTTGTGTATGTTGAAATATCCTTGAATCCAATGAATAAATCCCACCTGATCATGGTGTGTAATTTTTTTTATGTGCAGTGGAATTTGATTTGGTAATATTTTGTTAAGGATTTTTGCGATGGATTTTATCAGAGACAGGGGTCAATAATTTTATTTTCTTTTAATTTCCTTACATGGTTTTGATAACAGGATAATTTTGTCTCATAAAATACCTTTGTAAGTGTCCCTTTCTCTTCGAACTTTTAGAAAGATTTGAAAAGTTTGGCATTAATTCTTATTTAAATGGTAGAATTCAACAGTGACTTACTGGTCCTAGATATTTACTTGTTGAGAGGTGTTTCATTATTGTTGTAATATCCTTAGTAGCAATTTGTCCAGATTTTCTATTACTTTATAATTAAATATTGGTAGGTTTTCTGTCTCTAAGAGTTTCTGCATTTTTAGGTTATCCAATTATTTGACATATAATTGTTTATAGTATCATGTGATCCTTTGTGATTCTATGGTGTCATATACGATGCCCTTTCATTCATTTATAATTTGATATATTTGAGTTTTCTATTTTGTTTTCTTACTCTAATTAAAGATTTGCCAATTCCATTTACTTTGTAAAAAAGAAAAACAACAACGAAAAACAACCAAAATAATAGTTTTATTGATCTTTTCTATTGTCTTTCTAGTCTCTATTTTATTTTTTTTTATACTCTGACATTTGTTATTTTCCTGTATTTCATAACTTTGGGCTCAGTTTGATCTTTTTATTCCAGTTCATGGAGATATAAAGTTATATTGTTTAAGAGGTTTTATTTATTTATTTTTTTAATATTGTTGTTTCTCATTAAAAACTTCGCTCTTAGAACTGGAGTTTCTGAATCTCATGTTTTGGTATGTTGTAATTCAATCTTTTTTGTTTCAAAGTATCTTTTGATTTTCTTGTTGATTTCTTCATGGACCCATTGGCTATTCAGGCACATTTTGTTTAGCCCTCAAATGTTTGTGAATTTTCAAATTTTGTTATTTTTATTGTACTCTAGTTTTATATCTTTGTGGTAAGAAAAGATCCTTGATATGAGTTCAAACTTTTTTAATTTGTTAACACTTGTTTAGTTGCCTAAGAAGAATCTATCATGGGAATGTTTTGTATGCACTTAAGAAGAAAAAGCATTTTGATGCTGTTAGATAAAATGTTCTGTAAATGTGTTTTAGGTCGATTTCTTCTAATGTGTAATTCAAGTCCAATGTTTCCTTGTAGAATTTCTGTCTAGATGATCTATCTTTCATTGAAATTGATATGCTGAAGTCCCCCTACTAGTATGGTATTGCTGTCTACTTTTTCCTTCCAATCAGTAAATATTCGCTTTATATATTCAAGTACTCCAATGCTAGGTGCATACATATTTATAATTGTTATGTCCTCTTGATTAATTCAGCTCTTTATCATTTTATAACATTATTTTTTGTTAGAGTTTTTCACATAAAGTCTTTTTTACCTGAATATGTGTAGCTATCACTGGTTTCTTTTGATGTCAATTTGCATAGACTATATTTTTACATCCTTTTACCCTCATTCTTTGTGTCATTATAGCTGAAGTAAGACTCTTATAGGCAGCTTATAAACATTTATTATTTTTATTTATCCAGACACTGTATATTATTTGATTGAATAATTTAATTAATTTGTATAAAGTGATTATTGATGCATAAGTTTTTATAGTAGCCATTATGCTAATTGCTTTAGGTGTTTTATAAGGCTTTCCACCCCCCTCCTTTTCTTCTATTCCTGTCTTACCTTCTCATTTGTTGATTTTCTGCTTTGATTCTTTTCTCTTTATCTATTGTCTATCTACTGTAGGGTTTCACTTTATAGTTACCACGAGATTTACAACAAAATTTTATAATTATTGTAGTCTACTTTCAGCTGATAACACCTTCAATTACACACAGAATACCTACATTTTTCTCCTTCTCCAACAAAATTTATTTATTTATTTTTCCAAAATTGTGTTTAACTTTATTTATTTAGGGAGTGACAGAAAAGGGGAGGGGCATAGAGAGGAGAATTCAAAGCAGGCTCCACATTATTAGTGCAGAGCCCCATGCTCCATGAAACTGTGAGATCATGACCTGAGCCAAAATCAAGAGCTGGAAGATTAAATGTCTGAGCCACCCAGGCACCCTTCAAGGTTTTTTTTTTTTTTTTAGTCTAGTTATTTAACATAGTGTTATATTAGTTTCATGTATACAGTATAGTGATTCAACAATTCCATACATGACCCAGTGCTCATCATGATAAGTACACTCCTTCATCCCCATCAACTATTTTCACTCATCATCCACTCACATCTCCTCTGGTAACCATAAGTTTCTTCTCTATAATTAAGACTCTGCTTCTTGGTTTGTCTCTCTCTTTCTCTTTTTTCCCTATGCTCATTTGTTTTGTTTCTTAAATACCACATATGAGTGAAATTATATGGTATTTGTGTTTCTCTGACAAATTTTACTTAGCACTATATTCTCCAGTTCCATCCATGCCCTTGCAAATTGCACGATAATATGCTTTTTTAATCCTGAATATATCCCACTGTGGATATATACCACTTCTTCTTTATTCATCTCTCAGTGGACACTTGGACTGGTTTTATAATTCGGATGTAAATATAAGGGTGCAGGTATTATTTTGAATTAGTGTTTTTGTGCTCTTTGTGTAAATATCCAGTAGTGCAATTGCTGGATCATAGAGTAATTATATTTTTAACTTTTAATAATCCTATACAAATAGATGAAAGATGTGTACTCTAAAAACTATAAAACATTGGCAAAAAAATTAAGATGACACATAAATGGAAATTCATTCCATGCTTATGGATTGGAAAAAATAAATATTTTTAAAATGTCTATACTACCCAAAGCAATCTACACAGTCAATGCAACCCAATCAAAATACCAATGCATTTTTCAGAAAACTGGAAGAAAGAAACCTATTATTTGTATGAAACTATAAAAAACCCCAAATATCCAGAGCAGTCTTGAAAAAGAAAAGCAAAGCTGGAGGCATCACAATTCCAGATACCGAGTTATATTACAAAACTGTAGTAATCAAAACAGTATGGTACTGGCACAAAAAATAGATAAATCAATTTAACAGAATAGAAAACCCAGAAATAAATCCATGACTATATGGTGAATTAATCTTTGACAAAGCAAGAAAGAGTGCCCAATGGGAAAAAGACCATCTCTTCAACAAATGGTGTTGGGAAAACTGACAACATCATGTTAAAGAATGAAAAGTGGACCACTCTCTTACACCATACACAAAGATAAATTCAAAATGGATTAAATATCTAAATGTGAGATTTGGAACCATAAAAATCGCAGAAGAGAATACAGGCAGTGATTTCCTTAACATTGGCTATAGCAACATTTTTCTATCTATGTTTTCTGAGACAAGAGAAACAAAAGCAAAAATAAACTTTTGGGACTTTATATCAAAATAAAAAGCTTCTGCACAGCGAGGGAAAATATCAACAAACTAAAAGGCAAACTATGGAAGGGAAGAAGATATTTGCAAATGTCATATCTAATAAAGGGTTAGTATTTAAAATATATAAAGAAATATAAAACTCAACACTGAACAAAAACAAATAATCCAATTAGAAATGGACAGAAGATATGAACAGACATTTCTCCAAGGAAGATATCCAGATGACCAACAGACACATGACAAGATGATCAATATCACTGATCAGCAAAATGATGATGACATATAACCTCATCATCATCAACAAAGTGACAATGAGGTATATCTGACACCTGTCAAAATGGTTAAAATCAACAACACAAGAAACAAAAAATGTGGAAGGATATGGAGAAAAAGCAGTCCTCTTGTGCTGTTTGTGGGAATTCAAACTGGTGTAACCAATGTACACAACAATATGGAGGTTCCTCAAAAAGTTAAAATATATATATTTTTAATTTTGATGTCACCATTCACATATTTTATTATGTATCCATTAGCAAATATTGTTGCTATAATTATTTATAGTAATTTGACTTAAACTTTATAATAGTATTATGATTTATTTATTCACTAGCATTGTTATATTAAAGTACACTGAATTTAACTATATATTATCTTTAGGGGAGTTTGGAAGAAGATGGCGGCGTAGGAGGACTTTGGGCTCACCCCGCATCCTGCTGATCACTTAGATTCCACCTACACCTGCCTAAATAACCCAGAAAACCGCCAGAGGATTAGCAGAACAGAGTTTCCAGAGCCAAGCGCAGACGAGAGGCCCAAGGAAGAGGGTAGGAAGGGCGGCGAGGCAGGGCGTGCTCCACGGACTGGCTGGAAGGAGCCGGGGCGGAGGCGTGGCTCTCCGGCCAAGCAGAGTCCCCGAGTCTGGCTGGCAAAAGCGGAGGGGCCTGACAGATGGAGTGTGTTCCCACAGCGAACGCA
>NW_026463999.1:0-25828 GCF_027475565.1 Acinonyx jubatus
CACCTTGTTGGGCCCCTGGTCGAGGAGGCTCCAGAATCCTCCCGGGCAGCTGCAGCCGGGCCTGGGAAACAACATGGTGAGCTTCCAGGTTCCATGCCGAGTCAGCCTGCACCGCTTCTGGACCCCAGGCACGTGATGTGGTCAGAAGTTGGAATTGGGACCCCATGGGGAGAGAGCCTTACCTAGGGTTAGGGTTCGGTCCAGGGACGTCGCCAGGGCCGAAGTGACTCCGGGCTCGTAATATCCCTCGAGGCCTTAAGGGAGGACCCATGGCAGAAGGCGGCTCAATTGCACGGTTAGGGTTCGAGGCAGGCTTCGGTTTAGGTGGAGGGTCCCGTTGCGGGGTAGGGTTAGGGTTAGGGTTAGGTCTCAGGAGGCTCCAGGCGCCGAACGCACACCAGGGCAGTGGTCACCCCGAAGGGCTGAGTTGAGGGCACAAGGGAGGCTGCCATTCAGGATCCGTCTTTGGCTGCCAAGGCCACACACGTCATTGGGCCCCTGGTCGTGGTGGCCTCCGGAATCCTCTCCGGCTGCTGCAGCCGGGCCTGGCAAACGACATGGTGAGCTTCCAGGTTCCATGCCGAGTCAGCCTGCACCGCTTCTGGACCCAAGGCGCGTGGTGTGGTCAGACCGTGGCATTGGGTCCCCATGGGGAGAGGGCCTTGGCTAGGGTTAGGGTTCGGTCCAGGGACGTCTCCATGACCGACGCGACTGCGGTCTCGTGATCTCCCTGGAGGGCTGAAGG
The DNA here is from genome assembly GCF_027475565.1 of Acinonyx jubatus. Lineage (NCBI taxonomy): Eukaryota > Metazoa > Chordata > Mammalia > Carnivora > Felidae > Acinonyx > Acinonyx jubatus. The sequence continues at coordinate 746 of NW_026463999.1, forward strand.
GAGGGCCCGTGCCAGTAAGGCGGGACAAGTGCAGGCTGAGAGTTCGAGGCGGGCTTAGGTTTCGGGGGAGGGTCCCGGTGTGGGGTAGGGTTAGGGTTAGTGTTAGCTCCCAGGATGCTCCAGGCGCAAAACCCACAGCAGGGCAGTGGTCTCCGCGAAGGGCTGAGTTGAGCGCACAATGGACGCTGCCGGTCAGGATCCGACTTTGCTGCCAAGGCCACACACCTTGTTGCGCCCCTGGTCGAGGAGGCCTCGGGAGTCCTCTCGGGCAGCTGCAGCCGGGCCTGGAAACCACATGGTGAGCTGCCAGGTTCCATGGCGAGGCAGCCTGCACTGCTTCTGGACCCAAGGCACGTGGTGTTGTCAGACGTTGGCATTGGGACCCCATGGCGAGAGAGCCTTAGCTAGGGTTAGGGTTCGGTCCAGGGACGTCGCCAGGGCCGAAGCGACTCCGGTCTCGTGCTCTCCCTCTGAGGGCTGAAGGGAGGGCCCGTGCCAGAAGGCGGCTCAATTGCAGGGTTATGGTTCGAGGCAGGCTTAGGTTTCTGTGCAGGGTCCCGGATCGGGTTGGGTTAGGGTCAGGGTTAGCTCCCAGGAGGCTCCAGGCGCCGAAACCACAGCAGGGCAGTGGTCTCCGCGAAGGGCTGCATTGAGTGCCCAAGGAACGGTGCCGGTCAGGATCCGTATTTGGCTGCCAAGGCCGCACACGTGAATCGGCCCTGGTCGAGGGGACCTCCGGAAACCTCTCGGGCTGCTGTAGCCGGGCCTGGGAAACGACATGGGGAGCTTCCAGCTTCCATGCCGGGTCAGTCTGCACCGCTTCTGGACCTCAGACGACTGATGTTGTGAGACGTTGGCATTGGGTCCCCATGGGGAGAGAGCCTTAGCTAGGGTTAGCGTTCGGGCCAGGGACGTCGCCAGGGCCGAAGCGACTCCAGTCTCGTGATCTCCCTTGAGGGCTGAAGTGAGGGCCCATGCCCGAAGGCGGCTCAACTGCAAGGTTAGGGATCGAGGCAGGCTTAGGTTTTCGGTGGAGGTTCCCGGTTCGGGGTAGGGTTAGGGTTAGGGTTAGCTCCCAGGAGGCTGCAGGCGCCGAACCCACAGCAGGGCAGTAGTCTCCGCGAAGGTCTGAGTTGAGGGCACAGGGGACGGTGCCGGTCAGGATCCATCTTTGGCTGCCAAGGCCATACACGTCGATCCCCCTGGTCGAGGAGGCCTCCTGAATCCTCACGGACAGCTGCAGGCTGGCCTTGGAAACGACATGGGAGATTCCAGCTTCCATGCCCAGTCCGCCGGCCCCGCATCTGGACTCCAGGCACGTGATGTGGTCAGACGTTGGCATTGGGTCCCCATGGGGAGAGAGCCTTAGCTAGGGTTAGGGTTCGGGCCAGGGACGTCGCCATGGCCAAAGCGACTCCGGTCTCGAGATCTCCCTCGAGGGCTGAAGGGAGGGCCCGTGCCAGAAGGCGGCCCAATTGCAGGGTTAGGGATCGAGGCAGGCTTAGGTTTCGGTGGAGGGTCCCGGTTTGGGGTAGGGTTAGGGTTAGGGTTAGCACCCAGGAGGCTCCAGGCGCCGAACCCACAGCAGGGCAGTGGTCTCCGCGAAGGGCTGAGTTGAGGGCATAAGGGACGGTGCCGGTCAGGATCCGTCTTTGGCTGCCAAGGCCACACTCGTCGATCCGCCCTGGTCGAGGAGGCCTCCGGAATCCTCACGGGCAGCTGCAGCCGGGCCTGGGAAACGACATGGGGAGCTTCCAGCGTCCATGCCGTGTCCGTCTGCACCTCTTCTGGACCTCAGACGAGTGATGTTGTCAGACGTTGGAATTGAGTCCCCTTGGGGAGAGAGCGTTAGCTAGGGTTAGGGTTCGGTCCAGGGACGTCGCCAGGGCCGAAGCGACTCCAGTCTCGTGATCTCCCTTGAGGGCTGAAGTGAGGGCCCGTGCCCGAAGGCGGCTCAATTGCAGGGCTAATGGTCGAGGCAGGCTTAGGTTTCGGTGGAGGGTCCCGGATCGGGTTTGGGTTAGGGACAGGGTTAGCTCCCAGCAGGCTCCAGGCGCCGAAACCACAGCAGGGCAGTGGTCTCCGCGAAGGGCTGCATTGAGTGCCCAAGGAACGGTGCCGGTCGGGATCCGTATTTGGCTGCCAAGGCCGCACACGTGAATCGGCCCCTGGTCGAGGGGACCTCCGGAAACCTCTCGTGCTGCTGTAGCCGGGCCTGGGAAACGACATGGGGAGCTTCCAGCTTCCATGCCGGGTCAGTCTGCACCGCTTCTGGACCTCAGACGACTGATGTTGTGAGACGTTGGCATTGGGTCCCCATGGGGAGAGAGCCTTAGCTAGGGTTAGCGTTCGGGCCAGGGACGTCGCCAGGGCCGAAGCGACTCCAGTCTCGTGATCTCCCTTGAGGGCTGAAGTGAGGGCCCATGCCCGAAGGCGGCTCAACTGCAAGGTTAGGGATCGAGGCAGGCTTAGGTTTCGGTGGAGGTTCCCGGTTCGGGGTAGGGTTAGGGTTAGGGTTAGCTCCCAGGAGGCTGCAGGCGCCGAACCCACAGCAGGGCAGTAGTCTCCGCGAAGGTCTGAGTTGAGGGCACAGGGGACGGTGCCGGTCAGGATCCATCTTTGGCTGCCAAGGCCATACACGTCGATCCCCCCTGGTCGAGGAGGCCTCCTGAATCCTCACGGACAGCTGCAGGCTGGCCTTGGAAACGACATGGGGAGATTCCAGCTTCCATGCCCAGTCCGCCGGCCCCGCATCTGGACTCCAGGCACGTGATGTGGTCAGACGTTGGCATTGGGTCCCATGGGGAGAGAGCCTTAGCTAGGGTTAGGGTTCGGGCCAGGGACGTCGCCATGGCCAAAGCGACTCCGGTCTCGTGATCTCCCTCGAGGGCTGAAGGGAGGGCCCGTGCCAGAAGGCGGCCCAATTGCAGGGTTAGGGATCGAGGCAGGCTTAGGTTTCGGTGGAGGGTCCCGGTTTGGGGTAGGGTTAGGGTTAGGGTTAGCACCCAGGAGGCTCCAGGCGCCGAACCCACAGCAGGGCAGTGGTCTCCGCGAAGGGCTGAGTTGAGGGCATAAGGGACGGTGCCGGTCAGGATCCGTCTTTGGCTGCCAAGGCCACACTCGTCGATCCGCCCTGGTCGAGGAGGCCTCCGGAATCCTCACGGGCAGCTGCAGCCGGGCCTGGGAAACGACATGGGGAGCTTCCAGCGTCCATGCCGTGTCCGTCTGCACCTCTTCTGGACCTCAGACGAGTGATGTTGTCAGACGTTGGAATTGAGTCCCCTTGGGGAGAGAGCGTTAGCTAGGGTTAGGGTTCGGTCCAGGGACGTCGCCAGGGCCGAAGCGACTCCAGTCTCGTGATCTCCCTTGAGGGCTGAAGTGAGGGCCCGTGCCCGAAGGCGGCTCAATTGCAGGGCTAATGGTCGAGGCAGGCTTAGGTTTCGGTGGAGGGTCCCGGATCGGGTTGGGTTAGGGACAGGGTTAGCTCCCAGCAGGCTCCAGGCGCCGAAACCACAGCAGGGCAGTGGTCTCCGGAAGGGCTGCATTGAGTGCCCAAGGAACGGTGCCGGTCGGATCCGTATTTGGCTGCCAAGGCCGCACACGTGAATCGGCCCCTGGTCGAGGGGACCTCCGGAAACCTCTCGTGCTGCTGTAGCCGGCCTGGGAAACGACATGGGGAGCTTCCAGCTTCCATGCCGGTCAGTCTGCACCGCTTCTGGACCTCAGACGACTGATGTTGTGAGACGTTGGCATTGGGTCCCCATGGGGAGAGAGCCTTAGCTAGGGTTAGCGTTCGGGCCAGGGACGTCGCCAGGGCCGAAGCGACTCCAGTCTCGTGATCTCCCTTGAGGGCTGAAGTGAGGCCCATGCCCGAAGGCGGCTCAACTGCAAGGTTAGGGATCGAGGCAGGCTTAGGTTTCGGTGGAGGTTCCCGGTTCGGGGTAGGGTTAGGGTTAGGGTTAGCTCCCAGGAGGCTGCAGGCGCCGAACCCACAGCAGGGCAGTAGTCTCCGCGAAGGTCTGAGTTGAGGGCACAGGGACGGTGCCGGTCAGGATCCATCTTTGGCTGCCAAGGCCATACACGTCGATCCCCCCTGGTCGAGGAGGCCTCTTGAATCCTCACGGACAGCTGCAGGCTGGCCTTGGAAACGACATGGGGAGATTCCAGCTTCCATGCCAGTCCGCCGGCCCCGCATCTGGACTCCAGGCACGTGATGTGGTCAGACGTTGGCATTGGGTCCCATGGGGAGAGAGCCTTAGCTAGGGTTAGGGTTCGGGCCAGGGACGTCGCCATGGCCAAAGCGACTCCGGTCTCGAGATCTCCCTCGAGGGCTGAAGGGAGGGCCCGTGCCAGAAGGCGGCCCAATTGCAGGGTTAGGGATCGAGGCAGGCTTAGGTTTCGGTGGAGGGTCCCGGTTTGGGTAGGGTTAGGGTTAGGGTTAGCACCCAGGAGGCTCCAGGCGCCGAACCCACAGCAGGGCAGTGGTCTCCGCGAAGGGCTGAGTTGAGGGCATAAGGGACGGTGCCGGTCAGGATCCGTCTTTGGCTGCCAAGGCCACACTCGTCGATCCGCCCTGGTCGAGGAGGCCTCCGGAATCCTCACGGGCAGCTGCAGCCGGGCCTGGAAACGACATGGGGAGCTTCCAGCGTCCATGCCGTGTCCGTCTGCACCTCTTCTGGACCTCAGACGAGTGATGTTGTCAGACGTTGGAATTGAGTCCCCTTGGGGAGAGAGCGTTAGCTAGGGTTAGGGTTCGGTCCAGGGACGTCGCCAGGGCCGAAGCGACTCCAGTCTCGTGATCTCCCTTGAGGGCTGAAGTGAGGGCCCGTGCCCGAAGGCGGCTCAATTGCAGGGCTAATGGTCGAGGCAGGCTTAGGTTTCGGTGGAGGGTCCCGGATCGGGTTTGGGTTAGGGACAGGGTTAGCTCCCAGCAGGCTCCAGGCGCCGAAACCACAGCAGGGCAGTGGTCTCCGGGAAGGGCTGCATTGAGTGCCCAAGGAACGGTGCCGGTCGGGATCCGTATTTGGCTGCCAAGGCCGCACACGTGAATCGGCCCCTGGTCGAGGGGACCTCCGGAAACCTCTCGTGCTGCTGTAGCCGGGCCTGGGAAACGACATGGGGAGCTTCCAGCTTCCATGCCGGGTCAGTCTGCACCGCTTCTGGACCTCAGACGACTGATGTTGTGAGACGTTGGCATTGGGTCCCCATGGGGAGAGAGCCTTAGCTAGGGTTAGCGTTCGGGCCAGGGACGTCGCCAGGGCCGAAGCGACTCCAGTCTCGTGATCTCCCTTGAGGGCTGAAGTGAGGGCCCATGCCCGAAGGCGGCTCAACTGCAAGGTTAGGGATCGAGGCAGGCTTAGGTTTCGGTGGAGGTTCCCGGTTCGGGGTAGGGTTAGGGTTAGGGTTAGCTCCCAGGAGGCTGCAGGCGCCGAACCCACAGCAGGGCAGTAGTCTCCGCGAAGGTCTGAGTTGAGGGCACAGGGACGGTGCCGGTCAGGATCCATCTTTGGCTGCCAAGGCCATACACGTCGATCCCCCCTGGTCGAGGAGGCCTCTTGAATCCTCACGGACAGCTGCAGGCTGGCCTTGGAAACGACATGGGGAGATTCCAGCTTCCATGCCCAGTCCGCCGGCCCCGCATCTGGACTCCAGGCACGTGATGTGGTCAGACGTTGGCATTGGGTCCCATGGGGAGAGAGCCTTAGCTAGGGTTAGGGTTCGGGCCAGGGACGTCGCCATGGCCAAAGCGACTCCGGTCTCGAGATCTCCCTCGAGGGCTGAAGGGAGGGCCCGTGCCAGAAGGCGGCCCAATTGCAGGGTTAGGGATCGAGGCAGGCTTAGGTTTCGGTGGAGGGTCCCGGTTTGGGGTAGGGTTAGGGTTAGGGTTAGCACCCAGGAGGCTCCAGGCGCCGAACCCACAGCAGGGCAGTGGTCTCCGCGAAGGGCTGAGTTGAGGGCATAAGGGACGGTGCCGGTCAGGATCCGTCTTTGGCTGCCAAGGCCACACTCGTCGATCCGCCCTGGTCGAGGAGGCCTCCGGAATCCTCACGGGCAGCTGCAGCCGGGCCTGGGAAACGACATGGGGAGCTTCCAGCGTCCATGCCGTGTCCGTCTGCACCTCTTCTGGACCTCAGACGAGTGATGTTGTCAGACGTTGGAATTGAGTCCCCTTGGGGAGAGAGCGTTAGCTAGGGTTAGGGTTCGGTCCAGGGACGTCGCCAGGGCCGAAGCGACTCCAGTCTCGTGATCTCCCTTGAGGGCTGAAGTGAGGGCCCGTGCCGAAGGCGGCTCAATTGCAGGGCTAATGGTCGAGGCAGGCTTAGGTTTCGGTGGAGGGTCCCGGATCGGGTTTGGGTTAGGGACAGGGTTAGCTCCCAGCAGGCTCCAGGCGCCGAAACCACAGCAGGGCAGTGGTCTCCGGGAAGGGCTGCATTGAGTGCCCAAGGAACGGTGCCGGTCGGATTCCGTATTTGGCTGCCAAGGCCGCACACGTGAATCGGCCCCTGGTCGAGGGGACCTCCGGAAACCTCTCGTGCTGCTGTAGCCGGGCCTGGGAAACGACATGGGGAGCTTCCAGCTTCCATGCCGGGTCAGTCTGCACCGCTTCTGGACCTCAGACGACTGATGTTGTGAGACGTTGGCATTGGGTCCCCATGGGGAGAGAGCCTTAGCTAGGGTTAGCGTTCGGGCCAGGGACGTCGCCAGGGCCGAAGCGACTCCAGTCTCGTGATCTCCCTTGAGGGCTGAAGTGAGGGCCCATGCCCGAAGGCGGCTCAACTGCAAGGTTAGGGATCGAGGCAGGCTTAGGTTTCGGTGGAGGTTCCCGGTTCGGGGTAGGGTTAGGGTTAGGGTTAGCTCCCAGGAGGCTGCAGGCGCCGAACCCACAGCAGGGCAGTAGTCTCCGCGAAGGTCTGAGTTGAGGGCACAGGGGACGGTGCCGGTCAGGATCCATCTTTGGCTGCCAAGGCCATACACGTCGATCCCCCCTGGTCGAGGAGGCCTCTTGAATCCTCACGGACAGCTGCAGGCTGGCCTTGGAAACGACATGGGGAGATTCCAGCTTCCATGCCCAGTCCGCCGGCCCCGCATCTGGACTCCAGGCACGTGATGTGGTCAGACGTTGGCATTGGGTCCCATGGGGAGAGAGCCTTAGCTAGGGTTAGGGTTCGGGCCAGGGACGTCGCCATGGCCAAAGCGACTCCGGTCTCGAGATCTCCCTCGAGGGCTGAAGGGAGGGCCCGTGCCAGAAGGCGGCCCAATTGCAGGGTTAGGGATCGAGGCAGGCTTAGGTTTCGGTGGAGGGTCCCGGTTTGGGGTAGGGTTAGGGTTAGGGTTAGCACCCAGGAGGCTCCAGGCGCCGAACCCACAGCAGGGCAGTGGTCTCCGCGAAGGGCTGAGTTGAGGGCATAAGGGACGGTGCCGGTCAGGATCCGTCTTTGGCTGCCAAGGCCACACTCGTCGATCCGCCCTGGTCGAGGAGGCCTCCGGAATCCTCACGGGCAGCTGCAGCCGGGCCTGGGAAACGACATGGGGAGCTTCCAGCGTCCATGCCGTGTCCGTCTGCACCTCTTCTGGACCTCAGACGAGTGATGTTGTCAGACGTTGGAATTGAGTCCCCTTGGGGAGAGAGCGTTAGCTAGGGTTAGGGTTCGGTCCAGGGACGTCGCCAGGGCCGAAGCGACTCCAGTCTCGTGATCTCCCTTGAGGGCTGAAGTGAGGGCCCGTGCCCGAAGGCGGCTCAATTGCAGGGCTAATGGTCGAGGCAGGCTTAGGTTTCGGTGGAGGGTCCCGGATCGGGTTTGGGTTAGGGACAGGGTTAGCTCCCAGCAGGCTCCAGGCGCCGAAACCACAGCAGGGCAGTGGTCTCCGGGAAGGGCTGCATTGAGTGCCCAAGGAACGGTGCCGGTCGGGATCCGTATTTGGCTGCCAAGGCCGCACACGTGAATCGGCCCCTGGTCGAGGGGACCTCCGGAAACCTCTCGTGCTGCTGTAGCCGGGCCTGGGAAACGACATGGGGAGCTTCCAGCTTCCATGCCGGGTCAGTCTGCACCGCTTCTGGACCTCAGACGACTGATGTTGTGAGACGTTGGCATTGGGTCCCCATGGGGAGAGAGCCTTAGCTAGGGTTAGCGTTCGGGCCAGGGACGTCGCCAGGGCCGAAGCGACTCCAGTCTCGTGATCTCCCTTGAGGGCTGAAGTGAGGGCCCATGCCCGAAGGCGGCTCAACTGCAAGGTTAGGGATCGAGGCAGGCTTAGGTTTCGGTGGAGGTTCCCGGTTCGGGGTAGGGTTAGGGTTAGGGTTAGCTCCCAGGAGGCTGCAGGCGCCGAACCCACAGCAGGGCAGTAGTCTCCGCGAAGGTCTGAGTTGAGGGCACAGGGGACGGTGCCGGTCAGGATCCATCTTTGGCTGCCAAGGCCATACACGTCGATCCCCCCTGGTCGAGGAGGCCTCTTGAATCCTCACGGACAGCTGCAGGCTGGCCTTGGAAACGACATGGGGAGATTCCAGCTTCCATGCCCAGTCCGCCGGCCCCGCATCTGGACTCCAGGCACGTGATGTGGTCAGACGTTGGCATTGGGTCCCATGGGGAGAGAGCCTTAGCTAGGGTTAGGGTTCGGGCCAGGGACGTCGCCATGGCCAAAGCGACTCCGGTCTCGAGATCTCCCTCGAGGGCTGAAGGGAGGGCCCGTGCCAGAAGGCGGCCCAATTGCAGGGTTAGGGATCGAGGCAGGCTTAGGTTTCGGTGGAGGGTCCCGGTTTGGGGTAGGGTTAGGGTTAGGGTTAGCACCCAGGAGGCTCCAGGCGCCGAACCCACAGCAGGGCAGTGGTCTCCGCGAAGGGCTGAGTTGAGGGCATAAGGGACGGTGCCGGTCAGGATCCGTCTTTGGCTGCCAAGGCCACACTCGTCGATCCGCCCTGGTCGAGGAGGCCTCCGGAATCCTCACGGGCAGCTGCAGCCGGGCCTGGGAAACGACATGGGGAGCTTCCAGCGTCCATGCCGTGTCCGTCTGCACCTCTTCTGGACCTCAGACGAGTGATGTTGTCAGACGTTGGAATTGAGTCCCCTTGGGGAGAGAGCGTTAGCTAGGGTTAGGGTTCGGTCCAGGGACGTCGCCAGGGCCGAAGCGACTCCAGTCTCGTGATCTCCCTTGAGGGCTGAAGTGAGGGCCCGTGCCCGAAGGCGGCTCAATTGCAGGGCTAATGGTCGAGGCAGGCTTAGGTTTCGGTGGAGGGTCCCGGATCGGGTTTGGGTTAGGGACAGGGTTAGCTCCCAGCAGGCTCCAGGCGCCGAAACCACAGCAGGGCAGTGGTCTCCGGGAAGGGCTGCATTGAGTGCCCAAGGAACGGTGCCGGTCGGGATCCGTATTTGGCTGCCAAGGCCGCACACGTGAATCGGCCCCTGGTCGAGGGGACCTCCGGAAACCTCTCGTGCTGCTGTAGCCGGGCCTGGGAAACGACATGGGGAGCTTCCAGCTTCCATGCCGGGTCAGTCTGCACCGCTTCTGGACCTCAGACGACTGATGTTGTGAGACGTTGGCATTGGGTCCCCATGGGGAGAGAGCCTTAGCTAGGGTTAGCGTTCGGGCCAGGGACGTCGCCAGGGCCGAAGCGACTCCAGTCTCGTGATCTCCCTTGAGGGCTGAAGTGAGGGCCCATGCCCGAAGGCGGCTCAACTGCAAGGTTAGGGATCGAGGCAGGCTTAGGTTTCGGTGGAGGTTCCCGGTTCGGGGTAGGGTTAGGGTTAGGGTTAGCTCCCAGGAGGCTGCAGGCGCCGAACCCACAGCAGGGCAGTAGTCTCCGCGAAGGTCTGAGTTGAGGGCACAGGGGACGGTGCCGGTCAGGATCCATCTTTGGCTGCCAAGGCCATACACGTCGATCCCCCTGGTCGAGGAGGCCTCTTGAATCCTCACGGACAGCTGCAGGCTGGCCTTGGAAACGACATGGGGAGATTCCAGCTTCCATGCCCAGTCCGCCGGCCCCGCATCTGGACTCCAGGCACGTGATGTGGTCAGACGTTGGCATTGGGTCCCATGGGGAGAGAGCCTTAGCTAGGGTTAGGGTTCGGGCCAGGGACGTCGCCATGGCCAAAGCGACTCCGGTCTCGAGATCTCCCTCGAGGGCTGAAGGGAGGGCCCGTGCCAGAAGGCGGCCCAATTGCAGGGTTAGGGATCGAGGCAGGCTTAGGTTTCGGTGGAGGGTCCCGGTTTGGGGTAGGGTTAGGGTTAGGGTTAGCACCCAGGAGGCTCCAGGCGCCGAACCCACAGCAGGGCAGTGGTCTCCGCGAAGGGCTGAGTTGAGGGCATAAGGGACGGTGCCGGTCAGGATCCGTCTTTGGCTGCCAAGGCCACACTCGTCGATCCGCCCTGGTCGAGGAGGCCTCCGGAATCCTCACGGGCAGCTGCAGCCGGGCCTGGGAAACGACATGGGGAGCTTCCAGCGTCCATGCCGTGTCCGTCTGCACCTCTTCTGGACCTCAGACGAGTGATGTTGTCAGACGTTGGAATTGAGTCCCCTTGGGGAGAGAGCGTTAGCTAGGGTTAGGGTTCGGTCCAGGGACGTCGCCAGGGCCGAAGCGACTCCAGTCTCGTCATCTCCCTTGAGGGCTGAAGTGAGGGCCCGTGCCCGAAGGCGGCTCAATTGCAGGGCTAATGGTCGAGGCAGGCTTAGGTTTCGGTGGAGGGTCCCGGATCGGGTTTGGGTTAGGGACAGGGTTAGCTCCCAGCAGGCTCCAGGCGCCGAAACCACAGCAGGGCAGTGGTCTCCGGGAAGGGCTGCATTGAGTGCCCAAGGAACGGTGCCGGTCGGGATCCGTATTTGGCTGCCAAGGCCGCACACGTGAATCGGTCCCTGGTCGAGGGGACCTCCGGAAACCTCTCGTGCTGCTGTAGCCGGGCCTGGGAAACGACATGGGGAGCTTCCAGCTTCCATGCCGGGTCAGTCTGCACCGCTTCTGGACCTCAGACGACTGATGTTGTGAGACGTTGTCATTGGGTCCCCATGGGGAGAGAGCCTTAGCTAGGGTTAGCGTTCGGGCCAGGGACGTCGCCAGGGCCGAAGCGACTCCAGTCTCGTGATCTCCCTTGAGGGCTGAAGTGAGGGCCCATGCCCGAAGGCGGCTCAACTGCAAGGTTAGGGATCGAGGCAGGCTTAGGTTTCGGTGGAGGTTCCCGGTTCGGGGTAGGGTTAGGGTTAGGGTTAGCTCCCAGGAGGCTGCAGGCGCCGAACCCACAGCAGGGCAGTAGTCTCCGCGAAGGTCTGAGTTGAGGGCACAGGGGACGGTGCCGGTCAGGATCCATCTTTGGCTGCCAAGGCCATACACGTCGATCCCCCCTGGTCGAGGAGGCCTCTTGAATCCTCACGGACAGCTGCAGGCTGGACTTGGAAACGACATGGGGAGATTCCAGCTTCCATGCCCAGTCCGCCGGCCCCGCATCTGGACTCCAGGCACGTGATGTGGTCAGACGTTGGCATTGGGTCCCATGGGGAGAGAGCCTTAGCTAGGGTTAGGGTTCGGGCCAGGGACGTCGCCATGGCCAAAGCGACTCCGGTCTCGAGATCTCCCTCGAGGGCTGAAGGGAGGGCCCGTGCCAGAAGGCGGCCCAATTGCAGGGTTAGGGATCGAGGCAGGCTTAGGTTTCGGTGGAGGGTCCCGGTTTGGGGTAGGGTTAGGGTTAGGGTTAGCACCCAGGAGGCTCCAGGCGCCGAACCCACAGCAGGGCAGTGGTCTCCGCGAAGGGCTGAGTTGAGGGCATAAGGGACGGTGCCGGTCAGGATCCGTCTTTGGCTGCCAAGGCCACACTCGTCGATCCGCCCTGGTCGAGGAGGCCTCCGGAATCCTCACGGGCAGCTGCAGCCGGGCCTGGGAAACGACATGGGGAGCTTCCAGCGTCCATGCCGTGTCCGTCTGCACCTCTTCTGGACCTCAGACGAGTGATGTTGTCAGACGTTGGAATTGAGTCCCCTTGGGGAGAGAGCGTTAGCTAGGGTTAGGGTTCGGTCCAGGGACGTCGCCAGCGCCGAAGCGACTCCAGTCTCGTGATCTCCCTTGAGGGCTGAAGTGAGGGCCCGTGCCCGAAGGCGGCTCAATTGCAGGGCTAATGGTCGAGGCAGGCTTAGGTTTCGGTGGAGGGTCACGGATCGGGTTTGGGTTAGGGACAGGGTTAGCTCCCAGCAGGCTCCAGGCGCCGAAACCACAGCAGGGCAATGGTCTCCGCGAAGGGCTGAGTTGAGTGCCCAAGGAACGGTGCCGGTCGGGATCCGTATTTGGCTGCCAAGGCCGCACACGTGAATCGGTCCCTGGTCGAGGGGACCTCCGGAAACCTCTCGTGCTGCTGTAGCCGGGCCTGGGAAACGACATGGGGAGCTTCCAGCTTCCATGCCGGGTCAGTCTGCACCGCTTCTGGACCTCAGACGACTGATGTTGTGAGACGTTGGCATTGGGTCCCCATGGGGAGAGAGCCTTAGCTAGGGTTAGCGTTCGGGCCAGGGACGTCGCCAGGGCCGAAGCGACTCCAGTCTCGTGATCTCCCTTGAGGGCTGAAGTGAGGGCCCATGCCCGAAGGCGGCTCAACTGCAAGGTTAGGGATCGAGGCAGGCTTAGGTTTCGGTGGAGGTTCCCGGTTCGGGGTAGGGTTAGGGTTAGGGTTAGCTCCCAGGAGGCTGCAGGCGCCGAACCCACAGCAGGGCAGTAGTCTCCGCGAAGGTCTGAGTTGAGGGCACAGGGGACGGTGCCGGTCAGGATCCATCTTTGGCTGCCAAGGCCATACACGTCGATCCCCCCTGGTCGAGGAGGCCTCTTGAATCCTCACGGACAGCTGCAGGCTGGCCTTGGAAACGACATGGGGAGATTCCAGCTTCCATGCCCAGTCCGCCGGCCCCGCATCTGGACTCCAGGCACGTGATGTGGTCAGACGTTGGCATTGGGTCCCATGGGGAGAGAGCCTTAGCTAGGGTTAGGGTTCGGGCCAGGGACGTCGCCATGGCCAAAGCGACTCCGGTCTCGAGATCTCCCTCGAGGGCTGAAGGGAGGGCCCGTGCCAGAAGGCGGCCCAATTGCAGGGTTAGGGATCGAGGCAGGCTTAGGTTTCGGTGGAGGGTCCCGGTTTGGGGTAGGGTTAGGGTTAGGGTTAGCACCCAGGAGGCTCCAGGCGCCGAACCCACAGCAGGGCAGTGGTCTCCGCGAAGGGCTGAGTTGAGGGCATAAGGGACGGTGCCGGTCAGGATCCGTCTTTGGCTGCCAAGGCCACACTCGTCGATCCGCCCTGGTCGAGGAGGCCTCCGGAATCCTCACGGGCAGCTGCAGCCGGGCCTGGGAAACGACATGGGGAGCTTCCAGCGTCCATGCCGTGTCCGTCTGCACCTCTTCTGGACCTCAGACGAGTGATGTTGTCAGACGTTGGAATTGAGTCCCCTTGGGGAGAGAGCGTTAGCTAGGGTTAGGGTTCGGTCCAGGGACGTCGCCAGCGCCGAAGCGACTCCAGTCTCGTGATCTCCCTTGAGGGCTGAAGTGAGGGCCCGTGCCCGAAGGCGGCTCAATTGCAGGGCTAATGGTCGAGGCAGGCTTAGGTTTCGGTGGAGGGTCCCGGATCGGGTTTGGGTTAGGGAAAGGGTTAGCTCCCAGCAGGCTCCAGGCGCCGAAACCACAGCAGGGCAGTGGTCTCCGGGAAGGGCTGAATTGAGTGCCCAACGAACGGTGCCGGTCGGGATCCGTATTTGGCTGCCAAGGCCGCACACGTGAATCGACCCCTGGTCGAGGGGACCTCCGGAAACCTCTCGTGCTGCTGTAGCCGGGCCTGGGAAACGAAATGGGGAGCATCCAGCTTCCATGCCGGGTCAGTCTGCACCGCTTCTGGACCTCAGACGAGTGATGTTGTGAGATGTTGGAATTGGGTCCCCATGGGGAGAGAGCCTTAGCTAGGGTTAGCGTTCGGGCCAGGGACGTCGCCAGGGCCGAAGCGACTCCAGTCTCGTGATCTCCCTTGAGGGCTGAAGTGAGGGCCCATGCCCGAAGGCGGCTCAACTGCAAGGTTAGGGATCGAGGCAGGCTTAGGTTTCGGTGGAGGTTCCCGGTTCGGGGTAGGGTTAGGGTTAGGGTTAGCTCCCAGGAGGCTGCAGGCGCCGAACCCACAGCAGGGCAGTAGTCTCCGCGAAGGTCTGAGTTGAGGGCACAGGGGACGGTGCCGGTCAGGATCCATCTTTGGCTGCCAAGGCCATACACGTCGATCCCCCCTGGTCGAGGAGGCCTCTTGAATCCTCACGGACAGCTGCAGGCTGGCCTTGGAAACGACATGGGGAGATTCCAGCTTCCATGCCCAGTCCGCCGGCCCCGCATCTGGACTCCAGGCACGTGATGTGGTCAGACGTTGGCATTGGGTCCCATGGGGAGAGAGCCTTAGCTAGGGTTAGGGTTCGGGCCAGGGACGTCGCCATGGCCAAAGCGACTCCGGTCTCGAGATCTCCCTCGAGGGCTGAAGGGAGGGCCCGTGCCAGAAGGCGGCCCAATTGCAGGGTTAGGGATCGAGGCAGGCTTAGGTTTCGGTGGAGGGTCCCGGTTTGGGGTAGGGTTAGGGTTAGGGTTAGCACCCAGGAGGCTCCACGCGCCGAACCCACAGCAGGGCAGTGGTCTCCGCGAAGGGCTGAGTTGAGGGCATAAGGGACGGTGCCGGTCAGGATCCGTCTTTGGCTGCCAAGGCCACACTCGTCGATCCGCCCTGGTCGAGGAGGCCTCCGGAATCCTCACGGGCAGCTGCAGCCGGGCCTGGGAAACGACATGGGGAGCTTCCAGCGTCCATGCCGTGTCCGTCTGCACCTGTTCTGGACCTCAGACGAGTGATGTTGTCAGACGTTGGAATTGAGTCCCCTTGGGGAGAGAGCGTTAGCTAGGGTTAGGGTTCGGTCCAGGGACGTCGCCAGGGCCGAAGCGACTCCAGTCTCGTGATCTCCCTTGAGGGCTGAAGTGAGGGCCCGTGCCCGAAGGCGGCTCAATTGCAGGGCTAATGGTCGAGGCAGGCTTAGGTTTCGGTGGAGGGTCCCGGATCGTGTTTGGGTTAGGGACAGGGTTAGCTCCCAGCAGGCTCCAGGCGCCGAAACCACAGCAGGGCAGTGGTCTCCGGGAAGGGCTGAGTTGAGTGCCCAAGGAACGGTGCCGGTCGGGATCCGTATTTGGCTGCCAAGGCCGCACACGTGAATCGGTCCCTGGTCGAAGGGACCTCCGGAAACCTCTCGTGCTGCTGTAGCCGGGCCTGGGAAACGACATGGGGAGCTTCCAGCTTCCATGCCGGGTCAGTCTGCACCGCTTCTGGACCTCAGACGACTGATGTTGTGAGACGTTGGCATTGGGTCCCCATGGGGAGAGAGCCTTAGCTAGGGTTAGCGTTCGGGCCAGGGACGTCGCCAGGGCCGAAGCGACTCCAGTCTCGTGATCTCCCTTGAGGGCTGAAGTGAGGGCCCATGCCCGAAGGCGGCTCAACTGCAAGGTTAGGGATCGAGGCAGGCTTAGGTTTCGGTGGAGGTTCCCGGTTCGGGGTAGGGTTAGGGTTAGGGTTAGCTCCCAGGAGGCTGCAGGCGCCGAACCCACAGCAGGGCAGTAGTCTCCGCGAAGGTCTGAGTTGAGGGCCTAGGGGACGGTGCCGGTCAGGATCCATCTTTGGCTGCCAAGGCCATACACATCGATCCCCCCTGGTCGAGGAGGCCTCTTGAATCCTCACGGACAGCTGCAGGCTGGCCTTGGAAACGACATGGGGAGATTCCAGCTTCCATGCCCAGTCCGCCGGCCCCGCATCTGGACTCCAGGCACGTGATGTGGTCAGACGTTGGCATTGGGTCCCATGGGGAGAGAGCCTTAGCTAGGGTTAGGGTTCGGGCCAGGGACGTCGCCATGGCCAAAGCGACTCCGGTCTCGAGATCTCCCTCGAGGGCTGAAGGGAGGGCCCGTGTCAGAAGGCGGCCCAATTGCAGGTATAGGGATCGAGGCAGGCTTAGGTTTCGGTGGAGGGTCCCGGTTTGGGGTAGGGTTAGGGTTAGGGTTAGCACCCAGGAGGCTCCAGGCGCCGAACCCACAGCAGGGCAGTGGTCTCCGCGAAGGGCTGAGTTGAGGGCATAAGGGACGGTGCCGGTCAGGATCCGTCTTTGGCTGCCAAGGCCACACTCGTCGATCCGCCCTGGTCGAGGAGGCCTCCGGAAACCTCACGGGCAGCTGCAGCCGGGCCTGGGAAACGACATGGGGAGCTTCCAGCGTCCATGCCGTGTCCGTCTGCACCTCTTCTGGACCTCAGACGAGTGATGTTGTCAGACGTTGGAATTGAGTCCCCTTGGGGAGAGAGCGTTAGCTAGGGTTAGGGTTCGGTCCAGGGACGTCGCCAGCGCCGAAGCGACTCCAGTCTCGTGATCTCCCTTGAGGGCTGAAGTGAGGGCCCGTGCCCGAAGGCGGCTCAATTGCAGGGCTAATGGTCGAGGCAGGCTTAGGTTTCGGTGGAGGGTCCCGGATCGGGTTTGGGTTAGGGAAAGGGTTAGCTCCCAGCAGGCTCCAGGCGCCGAAACCACAGCAGGGCAGTGGTCTCCGGGAAGGGCTGAATTGAGTGCCCAAAGAACGGTGCCGGTCGGGATCCGTATTTGGCTCCAAGGCCGCACACGTGAATCGACCCCTGGTCGAGGGGACCTCCGGAAACCTCTCGTGCTGCTGTAGCCGGGCCTGGGAAACGAAATGGGGAGCTTCCAGCTTCCATGCCGGGTCAGTCTGCACCGCTTCTGGACCTCAGACGAGTGATGTTGTGAGACGTTGGCATTGGGTCCCCATGGGGAGAGAGCCTTAGCTAGGGTTAGCGTTCGGGCCAGGGACGTCGCCAGGGCCGAAGCGACTCCAGTCTCGTGATCTCCCTTGAGGGCTGAAGTGAGGGCCCATGCCCGAAGGCGGCTCAACTGCAAGGTTAGGGATCGAGGCAGGCTTAGGTTTCGGTGGAGGTTCCCGGTTCGGGGTAGGGTTAGGGTTAGGGTTAGCTCCCAGGAGGCTGCAGGCGCCGAACCCACAGCAGGGCAGTAGTCTCCGCGAAGGTCTGAGTTGAGGGCACAGGGGACGGTGCCGGTCAGGATCCATCTTTGGCTGCCAAGGCCATACACGTCGATCCCCCCTGGTCGAGGAGGCCTCTTGAATCCTCACGGACAGCTGCAGGCTGGCCTTGGAAACGACATGGGGAGATTCCAGCTTCCATGCCCAGTCCGCCGGCCCTGCATCTGGACTCCAGGCACGTGATGTGGTCAGACGTTGGCATTGGGTCCCATGGGGAGAGAGCCTTAGGTAGGGTTAGGGTTTGGGCCAGGGACGTCGCCATGGCCAAAGCGACTCCGGTCTCGAGATCTCCCTCGAGGGCTGAAGGGAGGGCCCGTGCCAGAAGGCGGCCCAATTGCAGGGTTAGGGATCGAGGCAGGCTTAGGTTTCGGTGGAGGGTCCCGGTTTGGGGTAGGGTTAGGGTTAGGGTTAGCACCCAGGAGGCTCCAGGCGCCGAACCCACAGCAGGGCAGTGGTCTCCGCGAAGGGCTGAGTTGAGGGCATAAGGGACGGTGCCGGTCAGGATCCGTCTTTGGCTGCCAAGGCCACACTCGTCGATCCGCCCTGGTCAAGGAGGCCTCCGGAATCCTCACGGGCAGCTGCAGCCGGGCCTGGGAAACGACATGGGGAGCTTCCAGCGTCCATGCCGTGTCCGTCTGCACCTCTTCTGGACCTCAGACGAGTGATGTTGTCAGACGTTGGAATTGAGTCCCCTTGGGGAGAGAGCGTTAGCTAGGGTTAGGGTTCGGTCCAGGGACGTCGCCAGCGCCGAAGCGACTCCAGTCTCGTGATCTCCCTTGAGGGCTGAAGTGAGGGCCCGTGCCGAAGGCGGCTCAATTGCAAGGCTAATGGTCGAGGCAGGCTTAGGTTTCGGTGGAGGGTCCCGGATCGGGTTTGGGTTAGGGACAGGGTTAGCTCCCAGCAGGCTCCAGGCGCCGAAACCACAGCAGGGCAGTGGTCTCCGGGAAGGGCTGCATTGAGTGCCCAAGGAACAGTGCCGGTCGGGATCCGTATTTGGCTGCCAAGGCCGCACACGTGAATCGGCCCCTGGTCGAGGGGACCTCCGGAAACCTCTCGTGCTGCTGTAGCCGGGCCTGGGAAACGACATGGGGAGCTTCCAGCTTCCATGCCGGGTCAGTCTGCACCGCTTCTGGACCTCAGACGACTGATGTTGTGAGACGTTGGCATTGGGTCCCCATGGGGAGAGAGCCTTAGCTAGGGTTAGCGTTCGGGCCAGGGACGTCGCCAGGGCCGAAGCGACTCCAGTCTCGTGATCTCCCTTGAGGGCTGAAGTGAGGGCCCATGCCCGAAGGCGGCTCAACTGCAAGGTTAGGGATCGAGGCAGGCTTAGGTTTCGGTGGAGGTTCCCGGTTCGGGTTAGGGTTAGGGTTAGGGTTAGCTCCCAGGAGGCTGCAGGCGCCGAACCCACAGCAGGGCAGTAGTCTCCGCGAAGGTCTGAGTTGAGGGCACAGGGGACGGTGCCGGTCAGGATCCATCTTTGGCTGCCAAGGCCATACACGTCGATCCCCCCTGGTCGAGGAGGCCTCTTGAATCCTCACGGACAGCTGCAGGCTGGCCTTGGAAACGACATGGGGAGATTCCAGCTTCCATGCCCAGTCCGCCGGCCCCGCATCTGGACTCCAGGCACGTGATGTGGTCAGACGTTGGCATTGGGTCCCATGGGGAGAGAGCCTTAGCTAGGGTTAGGGTTCGGGCCAGGGACGTCGCCATGGCCAAAGCGACTCCGGTCTCGAGATCTCCCTCGAGGGCTGAAGGGAGGGCCCGTGCCAGAAGGCGGCCCAATTGCAGGGTTAGGGATCGAGGCAGGCTTAGGTTTCGGTGGAGGGTCCCGGTTTGGGGTAGGGTTAGGGTTAGGGTTAGCACCCAGGAGGCTCCAGGCGCCGAACCCACAGCAGGGCAGTGGTCTCCGCGAAGGGCTGAGTTGAGGGCATAAGGGACGGTGCCGGTCAGGATCCGTCTTTGGCTGCCAAGGCCACACTCGTCGATCCGCCCTGGTCGAGGAGGCCTCCGGAATCCTCACGGGCAGCTGCAGCCGGGCCTGGGAAACGACATGGGGAGCTTCCAGCGTCCATGCCGTGTCCGTCTGCACCTCTTCTGGACCTCAGACGAGTGATGTTGTCACACGTTGGAATTGAGTCCCCTTGGGGAGAGAGCGTTAGCTAGGGTTAGGGTTCGGTCCAGGGACGTCGCCAGGGCCGAAGCGACTCCAGTCTCGTGATCTCCCTTGAGGGCTGAAGTGAGGGCCCGTGGCCGAAGGCGGCTCAATTGCAGGGCTAATGGTCGAGGCAGGCTTAGGTTTCGGTGGAGGGTCCCGGATCGGGTTTGGGTTAGGGACAGGGTTAGCTCCCAGCAGGCTCCAGGCGCCGAAACCACAGCAGGGCAGTGGTCTCCGGGAAGGGCTGCATTGAGTGCCCAAGGAACGGTGCCGGTCGGGATCCGTATTTGGCTGCCAAGGCCGCACACGTGAATCGGCCCCTGGTCGAGGGGACCTCCGGAAACCTCTCGTGCTGCTGTAGCCGGGCCTGGGAAACGACATGGGGAGCTTCCAGCTTCCATGCCGGGTCAGTCTGCACCGCTTCTGGACCTCAGACGAGTGATGTTGTGAGACGTTGGCATTGGGTCCCCATGGGGAGAGAGCCTTAGCTAGGGTTAGCGTTCGGGCCAGGGACGTCGCCAGGGCCGAAGCGACTCCAGTCTCGTGATCTCCCTTGAGGGCTGAAGTGAGGGCCCATGCCCGAAGGCGGCTCAACTGCAAGGTTAGGGATCGAGGCAGGCTTAGGTTTCGGTGGAGGTTCCCGGTTCGGGGTAGGGTTAGGGTTAGGGTTAGCTCCCAGGAGGCTGCAGGCGCCGAACCCACAGCAGGGCAGTAGTCTCCGCGAAGGTCTGAGTTGAGGGCACAGGGGACGGTGCCGGTCAGGATCCATCTTTGGCTGCCAAGGCCATACACGTCGATCCCCCCTGGTCGAGGAGGCCTCTTGAATCCTCACGGACAGCTGCAGGCTGGCCTTGGAAACGACATGGGGAGATTCCAGCTTCCATGCCCAGTCCGCCGGCCCCGCATCTGGACTCCAGGCACGTGATGTGGTCAGACGTTGGCATTGGGTCCCATGGGGAGAGAGCCTTAGCTAGGGTTAGGGTTCGGGCCAGGGACGTCGCCATGGCCAAAGCGACTCCGGTCTCGAGATCTCCCTCGAGGGCTGAAGGGAGGGCCCGTGCCAGAAGGCGGCCCAATTGCAGGGTTAGGGATCGAGGCAGGCTTAGGTTTCGGTGGAGGGTCCCGGTTTGGGGTAGGGTTAGGGTTAGGGTTAGCACCCAGGAGGCTCCAGGCGCCGAACCCACAGCAGGGCAGTGGTCTCCGCGAAGGGCTGAGTTGAGGGCATAAGGGACGGTGCCGGTCAGGATCCGTCTTTGGCTGCCAAGGCCACACTCGTCGATCCGCCCTGGTCGAGGAGGCCTCCGGAATCCTCACGGGCAGCTGCAGCCGGGCCTGGGAAACGACATGGGGAGCTTCCAGCGTCCATGCCGTGTCCGTCTGCACCTCTTCTGGACCTCAGACGAGTGATGTTGTCAGACGTTGGAATTGAGTCCCCTTGGGGAGAGAGCGTTAGCTAGGGTTAGGGTTCGGTCCAGGGACGTCGCCAGGGCCGAAGCGACTCCAGTCTCGTGATCTCCCTTGAGGGCTGAAGTGAGGGCCCGTGCCCGAAGGCGGCTCAATTGCAGGGCTAATGGTCGAGGCAGGCTTAGGTTTCGGTGGAGGGTCCCGGATCGGGTTTGGGTTAGGGACAGGGTTAGCTCCCAGCAGGCTCCAGGCGCCGAAACCACAGCAGGGCAGTGGTCTCCGGGAAGGGCTGCATTGAGTGCCCAAGGAACGGTGCCGGTCGGGATCCGTATTTGGCTGCCAAGGCCGCACACGTGAATCGGTCCCTGGTCGAGGGGACCTCCGGAAACCTCTCGTGCTGCTGTAGCCGGGCCTGGGAAACGACATGGGGAGCTTCCAGCTTCCATGCCGGGTCAGTCTGCACCGCTTCTGGACCTCAGACGACTGATGTTGTGAGACGTTGGCATTGGGTCCCCATGGGGAGAGAGCCTTAGCTAGGGTTAGCGTTCGGGCCAGGGACGTCGCCAGGGCCGAAGCGACTCCAGTCTCGTGATCTCCCTTGAGGGCTGAAGTGAGGGCCCATGCCCGAAGGCGGCTCAACTGCAAGGTTAGGGATCGAGGCAGGCTTAGGTTTCGGTGGAGGTTCCCGGTTCGGGGTAGGGTTAGGGTTAGGGTTAGCTCCCAGGAGGCTGCAGGCGCCGAACCCACAGCAGGGCAGTAGTCTCCGCGAAGGTCTGAGTTGAGGGCACAGGGGACGGTGCCGGTCAGGATCCATCTTTGGCTGCCAAGGCCATACACGTCGATCCCCCCTGGTCGAGGAGGCCTCTTGAATCCTCACGGACAGCTGCAGGCTGGCCTTGGAAACGACATGGGGAGATTCCAGCTTCCATGCCCAGTCCGCCGGCCCCGCATCTGGACTCCAGGCACGTGATGTGGTCAGACGTTGGCATTGGGTCCCATGGGGAGAGAGCCTTAGCTAGGGTTAGGGTTCGGGCCAGGGACGTCGCCATGGCCAAAGCGACTCCGGTCTCGAGATCTCCCTCGAGGGCTGAAGGGAGGGCCCGTGCCAGAAGGCGGCCCAATTGCAGGGTTAGGGATCGAGGCAGGCTTAGGTTTCGGTGGAGGGTCCCGGTTTGGGGTAGGGTTAGGGTTAGGGTTAGCACCCAGGAGGCTCCAGGCGCCGAACCCACAGCAGGGCAGTGGTCTCCGCGAAGGGCTGAGTTGAGGGCATAAGGGACGGTGCCGGTCAGGATCCGTCTTTGGCTGCCAAGGCCACACTCGTCGATCCGCCCTGGTCGAGGAGGCCTCCGGAATCCTCACGGGCAGCTGCAGCCGGGCCTGGGAAACGACATGGGGAGCTTCCAGCGTCCATGCCGTGTCCGTCTGCACCTCTTCTGGACCTCAGACGAGTGATGTTGTCAGACGTTGGAATTGAGTCCCCTTGGGGAGAGAGCGTTAGCTAGGGTTAGGGTTCGGTCCAGGGACGTCGCCAGGGCCGAAGCGACTCCAGTCTCGTGATCTCCCTTGAGGGCTGAAGTGAGGGCCCGTGCCCGAAGGCGGCTCAATTGCAGGGCTAATGGTCGAGGCAGGCTTAGGTTTCGGTGGAGGGTCCCGGATCGGGTTTGGGTTAGGGACAGGGTTAGCTCCCAGCAGGCTCCAGGCGCCGAAACCACAGCAGGGCAGTGGTCTCCGGGAAGGGCTGCATTGAGTGCCCAAGGAACGGTGCCGGTCGGGATCCGTATTTGGCTGCCAAGGCCGCACACGTGAATCGGCCCCTGGTCGAGGGGACCTCCGGAAACCTCTCGTGCTGCTGTAGCCGGGCCTGGGAAACGACATGGGGAGCTTCCAGCTTCCATGCCGGGTCAGTCTGCACCGCTTCTGGACCTCAGACGACTGATGTTGTGAGACGTTGGCATTGGGTCCCCATGGGGAGAGAGCCTTAGCTAGGGTTAGCGTTCGGGCCAGGGACGTCGCCAGGGCCGAAGCGACTCCAGTCTCGTGATCTCCCTTGAGGGCTGAAGTGAGGGCCCATGCCCGAAGGCGGCTCAACTGCAAGGTTAGGGATCGAGGCAGGCTTAGGTTTCGGTGGAGGTTCCCGGTTCGGGGTAGGGTTAGGGTTAGGGTTAGCTCCCAGGAGGCTGCAGGCGCCGAACCCACAGCAGGGCAGTAGTCTCCGCGAAGGTCTGAGTTGAGGGCACAGGGGACGGTGCCGGTCAGGATCCATCTTTGGCTGCCAAGGCCATACACGTCGATCCCCCCTGGTCGAGGAGGCCTCTTGAATCCTCACGGACAGCTGCAGGCTGGCCTTGGAAACGACATGGGGAGATTCCAGCTTCCATGCCCAGTCCGCCGGCCCCGCATCTGGACTCCAGGCACGTGATGTGGTCAGACGTTGGCATTGGGTCCCATGGGGAGAGAGCCTTAGCTAGGGTTAGGGTTCGGGCCAGGGACGTCGCCATGGCCAAAGCGACTCCGGTCTCGAGATCTCCCTCGAGGGCTGAAGGGAGGGCCCGTGCCAGAAGGCGGCCCAATTGCAGGGTTAGGGATCGAGGCAGGCTTAGGTTTCGGTGGAGGGTCCCGGTTTGGGGTAGGGTTAGGGTTAGGGTTAGCACCCAGGAGGCTCCAGGCGCCGAACCCACAGCAGGGCAGTGGTCTCCGCGAAGGGCTGAGTTGAGGGCATAAGGGACGGTGCCGGTCAGGATCCGTCTTTGGCTGCCAAGGCCACACTCGTCGATCCGCCCTGGTCGAGGAGGCCTCCGGAATCCTCACGGGCAGCTGCAGCCGGGCCTGGGAAACGACATGGGGAGCTTCCAGCGTCCATGCCGTGTCCGTCTGCACCTCTTCTGGACCTCAGACGAGTGATGTTGTCAGACGTTGGAATTGAGTCCCCTTGGGGAGAGAGCGTTAGCTAGGGTTAGGGTTCGGTCCAGGGACGTCGCCAGGGCCGAAGCGACTCCAGTCTCGTGATCTCCCTTGAGGGCTGAAGTGAGGGCCCGTGCCCGAAGGCGGCTCAATTGCAGGGCTAATGGTCGAGGCAGGCTTAGGTTTCGGTGGAGGGTCCCGGATCGGGTTTGGGTTAGGGACAGGGTTAGCTCCCAGCAGGCTCCAGGCGCCGAAACCACAGCAGGGCAGTGGTCTCCGGGAAGGGCTGCATTGAGTGCCCAAGGAACGGTGCCGGTCGGGATCCGTATTTGGCTGCCAAGGCCGCACACGTGAATCGGTCCCTGGTCGAGGGGACCTCCGGAAACCTCTCGTGCTGCTGTAGCCGGGCCTGGGAAACGACATGGGGAGCTTCCAGCTTCCATGCCGGGTCAGTCTGCACCGCTTCTGGACCTCAGACGACTGATGTTGTGAGACGTTGGCATTGGGTCCCCATGGGGAGAGAGCCTTAGCTAGGGTTAGCGTTCGGGCCAGGGACGTCGCCAGGGCCGAAGCGACTCCAGTCTCGTGATCTCCCTTGAGGGCTGAAGTGAGGGCCCATGCCCGAAGGCGGCTCAACTGCAAGGTTAGGGATCGAGGCAGGCTTAGGTTTCGGTGGAGGTTCCCGGTTCGGGGTAGGGTTAGGGTTAGGGTTAGCTCCCAGGAGGCTGCAGGCGCCGAACCCACAGCAGGGCAGTAGTCTCCGCGAAGGTCTGAGTTGAGGGCACAGGGGACGGTGCCGGTCAGGATCCATCTTTGGCTGCCAAGGCCATACACGTCGATCCCCCTGGTCGAGGAGGCCTCTTGAATCCTCACGGACAGCTGCAGGCTGGCCTTGGAAACGACATGGGGAGATTCCAGCTTCCATGCCCAGTCCGCCGCCCCGCATCTGGACTCCAGGCACGTGATGTGGTCAGACGTTGGCATTGGGTCCCATGGGGAGAGAGCCTTAGCTAGGGTTAGGGTTCGGGCCAGGGACGTCGCCATGGCCAAAGCGACTCCGGTCTCGAGATCTCCCTCGAGGGCTGAAGGGAGGGCCCGTGCCAGAAGGCGGCCCAATTGCAGGGTTAGGGATCGAGGCAGGCTTAGGTTTCGGTGGAGGGTCCCGGTTTGGGGTAGGGTTAGGGTTAGGGTTAGCACCCAGGAGGCTCCAGGCGCCGAACCCACAGCAGGGCAGTGGTCTCCGCGAAGGGCTGAGTTGAGGGCATAAGGGACGGTGCCGGTCAGGATCCGTCTTTGGCTGCCAAGGCCACACTCGTCGATCCGCCCTGGTCGAGGAGGCCTCCGGAATCCTCACGGGCAGCTGCAGCCGGGCCTGGGAAACGACATGGGGAGCTTCCAGCGTCCATGCCGTGTCCGTCTGCACCTCTTCTGGACCTCAGACGAGTGATGTTGTCAGACGTTGGAATTGAGTCCCCTTGGGGAGAGAGCGTTAGCTAGGGTTAGGGTTCGGTCCAGGGACGTCGCCAGGGCCGAAGCGACTCCAGTCTCGTGATCTCC
>NW_026464000.1:0-25794 GCF_027475565.1 Acinonyx jubatus
CCTCCACTGTCGGCCTGCTGTCTGTTTCCAGAAGCTCTGCCTTGTCGGTGATGGTGAGAAAAATAACAACACCCCAGTCTCTCTTCCTCAGATTGGGTGTCGTAAACCACTCTGTTAAGGCAGTCCTCACAGTGCTGCGCAGGCCTAAGTGGGCTGTTTTGTTTGTTTTCGTTTTTTGTTCCACAGTCTCCTGCACCTCCCTGGGGCTCATCTGGGATTCAAACTCAGATGTCCTAAAGAGTACTGCTCTGCATGCCCCAATTCCAGGGAAGTGCCACTCTGCCCAACCTGACGGCTTCTTCACAGTGACGTGCAGGGGCAAAGGAGGTGGTTTGTGCCACTACCCTGACTCTAGTGCCTCCCTGGTGCTTGTCCTGGATTTAAACCCCAATGTCTTAAAAGGTCCTGCTCTCTGAGCCCTGATTCCAGGGAAGTGCCTCTCTGCCCAGTGATAAATGACCTCTGGCTGGCTGGTGCAGGCAGGGTCTTTGTCCCTGGAAGGTTATATACCTTGTTCCCACAGCACTTGAGGGCAAGGGTTGCATTCTCCCATTGCAGACCACCTCTGAACTAGTTACTGAGCCTGGAGCTGGCTCCCCTTTTCCCCAGGTGTGGGAACAAGGCAGCCGGCCCCAGCAAGAGATAGCCATGCAGTTGGAGATTGGCTCTTTCTCCGTCCCCAGCCCCTGTTTTTTCCCTTGTCCAAATACAGTCCTACACCCCCACAGCCTCTCTTTCTCTCCTCTTTTCCCTCCACAAAAAGGGATCCCTCCTCTTCGTGCCTATGATGCCCATTTTATCTCTCCCAGTTTGCAATCACCCACCTATGGCTTGCCAGTTTGTCCCCGTGGGCCCCTGAAGATGTGTCTGTCACTCTGCAGCCCAGACTCTTGGAATTCAAAGTCCTTTGGCCTCAACACTGCTATGTTTCAGGGACGAGGGAACTTCAGGTCCCCCTACTTCTCTGCCATGTTGGATCTTTAGCCTCCCAGATTCTCTTCAGATTTATGATGTAGATGCCATCACTTTTCCTTTCATAGATGTACTATTCCATTTGAAAGTCAAGATTGGTGCCACCTAAATGGGTTTCTGCTGCAAGGAATTTGAGGACATCCTCCTTTTTTATTTGCAGAATAGAATAAAAACTTTGCCATTTGAAAGTTTCATTTTAGGCTACAATGGGAACAAGGAATAATGCCGTATGGATCCCTCCCTGGATAGTGTGGAAAGGCTCAGAGCTCTGCTCTTATCTGTTAGACTTTTGCTACCCAATTCAAGAATCAGTGAAGAAAGCCAATAAGATTTTTAAAATTTACTTAGTTGAATTTTGTTTTTTTAATGTTTAAATTTGGCCTTTTTCTATATATAATAAGTGTTGTAACTCTATCAGTGGCCCTCTCCACCCAGATATCATTGTCATGCCCATGACCATGACATATCCTAATGCTCCCAAGCAGCCATCTGTAGTAGACCAAGCATTAGAATTTGGGTCATATTTCCTGGTTTCTTTGTGCTCCCAATTTTCTTTCAAGAGCCATTTTTTCTTGCACTTTTTCAGGAAGCATTTTAGTAAAACTTTCATTGAGTACTTAAAGTGACAGATCTTATGCTAGAAACATCACATACATTTAAGCTTCAAATTAGACATTATTATCCTTATTTTACAGAATAAAAAAGGGAGGACTAAAGAGATTGTGACATTTCCCTTGGTCACTCAGTTTGTAGATGACAAGGCTTGGACGAGTCTTCATTTTGTACTTGGAGACAGATATGTACACAGGCTTTGAGAAGACCCCAGGCCAGTGTCCCAGCTACAGGCTGCCACTTGCCAGCTGTGCTCAATTACTGTCTTTGAGTGTAAGTTTTTGAATATATAAAATCAGTGCTTTGGGAGTGCCTGGGTGGTCTAGTCAGTTGAGTGTCTGACTTCAGCTCAGGTCATGATCTCACAGTTCCTGAGTTTGAGCCCCACACCAGGCTTACTGATGTCAATGCAGAGCCTGCTTTGGATTCTCCTCCCCCTCTTGCTGCACCTCCCCCCCTTTTATCTCTTTCTTTCCCAACAATAAAAATAAAAACATTTAAAAAACCAGTGTTTTGGCCTCTGCTCTACATGTAATATACATTTATTGGGAGGCTAAAACCTTCTGAAAGAGTCAAAGTGGTTAAAACCTGTGAAGTGTGATGCTAAAAGTCTTACCTCCTAAAACAATTGAAGGGGAAATGGTGTCTCTATTTGTATCAAGTGGGCATGCTGTGCCACCCCCACCCAAGATCTGCTGACTCAAGATGCAGGCTTCACATCTAGAAGTGTGCTGGACTTAGTGGCAGTGGTTTAAGAAAGACCCGGGGCTCCAGGAGGCCAGCAGCCCTGGGATGGGGGGGATAATGTC
Source organism: Acinonyx jubatus (assembly GCF_027475565.1). Classification (NCBI taxonomy): domain Eukaryota; kingdom Metazoa; phylum Chordata; class Mammalia; order Carnivora; family Felidae; genus Acinonyx; species Acinonyx jubatus. Next base: position 2,394 of record NW_026464000.1, read on the forward strand.
TGATGTCAGGACACAACTGTAGGTACAGGCTCCACCAAGCCCAGATGTACTCATTATGCCCCTGTCTAAACAAGTGCTTTTAGTTGCTGAAAGAGCCCCTGCATGCAGAGAGGCAGGTAGCAAGCCTGTGCTGACAGGAAAAACACTCACTGTCTTGCTCCTCCTCCTTTTCCAGCTTTTCAATTAGGTCCTATTTTGTTTTGTTTATTCCGTTGTCCACACCCCTTTCCATTTCCTTCAGGGTTTCATTAAAGGCCAGCCATTTTCCCCAGTTAAATGGTTCTCTCTCTCTGAAAATTTAATCCCTAAATCAACAGCATTATGTTCAATTCACAATGACTCAACTGTTGTTGCATGGGAATTGGGATTTGAATCCTCAGCAGCACCTCCAAAGTGCATGTGGCTGGGAATGAACATGAGGAAAATACCATCATCATGGGACTTCTGAAAATTAATGGGGTGAAGTTGCTAGAGCCAACTAGTCCTACACTTTGCTAGGAGTCCTGGAGTGACCTGGAGTGAGCAGCTTTTCCCCTGATGGACCCATGGGGTTTTCCAGGCTTTAGGGGATAAAAGTAAACTTTCTAGCCCCTAGACTGAAGTGTCTCAAGGGACTTCCAGAATTAGAGATGCAGACACCAAGACCCTCCCTTCCTGATTTTGGTGTATTCTGGTAAAAATTCCTTCCCACCTCCAGGCTTGCCTTAGCTTTCTCCCCCAGAAGACAACTCATCAGCATATAAAGTAATTTTGATAGAGCCCCTATAACGCTTTCTTTCTAAAAGATTTTAATACCCTTCTGAGTGACATTTAATATGATAACAGTAAGTAATTTTGACATGAAGCTGTTTTCCAAGAGTTAAAGTCCTAACAGTCCTACTGATCAGGCTGACAATAGCTTTCCTGATCATTATTAAATTCCCTGTGATTAGAAAATGGGCCGGTGCTATTGATTTAAGCTCTTTGAGTTAAGTTAAGCTTTAGAGGACTTTCACAAGGCACAAAAAAGGCATTTGATATTGTATTTTACTTTCCCAATTAAAGCACTTTTCAAAGTACAAATAGCAGACAGACAGGCCTTAGGCCCAGGCTCTAGGAAGAAAGGTGGGAAGCATTTGTGCAGAACAGAGCACCAGAGTTCAAGCTGTACCACTACAGACTCAGGAAGGTAACATTCAAGGGAAGGAGGCTGAACATTACCACAGGCAAGATGTTTCCAATCCCCAGATGTGCCTGGGTCAAAGACACTTTGAATGCAATCCCAAAGCTCCTATAGAGGGGGAAGTCAGCTGTCTTAGAATTCCAGTGTAATTTCAATTTCATGAGATGTTGTTCTATGGTGCCCTCATAATGTCAAGCTTTGTGTACAAATTTTGCACTAAGAAATTATCACTAAATCTCCAAAGTTTAATAATTCTGATCTAACTTTTCAAATTAATAAGTGGAGAGAATGTAGGCAATAGAGTTTCTATTATGATCTAAAACTCTGGAGAAAACAGGGATTACAAGAGGAAAATCTTGAGCAATTTCAGGGTATTAAGTACTTTATGTCTTTCTGAGGGAAGGCATTGGAGGTTTGAAGGTATGCCTGCTGTGCTTGTTTGTTGTCCAGACAATAAGCAGTTTGAGGGATTGTGTTTAGGCCCTGAGTATTCCTTCCCTTGACTCTATATCTTCTCTAATCCCCACCATCCCTAGGAAAGCCTTTCTGAACCCAGTTACTGCTTCTCCTACTTGATGATCTTTGTTCCCAGGGTCTTCTTTAGTTCTGTCCATGAGGAGCTCAGCATAGCTGCTAGGAACCTTGTGGCATACAGTCTGGCAGTATTTCTTTCACTTTTTTTTTTTTTTACTATGGTCCACAGTAAGAAATACATTTTTATACCACAAACCAGCCTGTGACATATTCAAAAGTGAAACAAAAATTTCACCAAACACTACTCTAGCATGCTAGGTGCATTTTTATGTCCCAGCGTACAAAATTGATGCCATGACTAGCAGGTCTCTACCTGCAAAGTGGAAACTTCTCTGTTATGATTCTTATCAAGAATCCTAAATACTCATTTGTTAATTTATCTAGCGAATACTTAGAGAATACTGGGCATGTACCCATTTCTATGTTAGGTGTTGTGTTTGGATACAAGGAATACAGGAGTTTCTCACCTCAGGCAGTTCACAGACTGTTTTGAGAGACATAACTTACATGTGAGAAAATGTAAAGAACAATGACAAAGAGATTTGTGTTGAGATGCTGAATGGGTCTGTGCTGTGCATGTTTCAAGGAGAGAGGGGTGGAGAGGGGAGATGTGCACAAATGAAGTTGGGGAAAGCTGGGAAACTCCTATCATCCTTGAGGGAGGGGCTGGTAGCTCCTGGATCTCCCTGTACCCAGCAGGTACATTGTGGGATTTGAATAATTGTTTTTTGAATGACTCTGTGGTTAGGTATTAATAGGTTTATTACTAGATCCAATCATTACTGTTTATTGAACAACTAAAGTGTGCCTGACACTGTGCTGGGAGCTTAACCTAGTTTTCACATTTAATCCTCCTAATGAGCTAGTGGAGAAGTGCTGCTATCCCTAATTTACAGGTGAGGAAATCAATCCTCAGATATGATCAGTGGCTTACCCAAGGTCAGATAGCTTAAGTAGAGGATCTGAGAATTAAACCTATACTTCTTGAATTAAAGCAGATGCTCTTTTCACTCCTTCAAAGGATAAGATGGATTAGGCAGTCTTATAGGAGGTCAATGAGGGCAGTCTAGGAAAGAAGGTGGTGTAAGCACAGTGCAGGAACAAAGGAAATTAGCAAGATAGAAGTGGAAGTTTCATTTTAGGAGAAAAACAGTAAAGGACCAGGTTAGGAAGTGATGGAAAAGGAAATAGAGCTTGAAAATAAGTTTAAATTGCTCAAAAATAATAAAAATAGAAAGAATGCCATGGTGCTTAGGTGGCTTAGTTGATTGGGTGTCTGACTCTTGATTTCAGCTCAGGCCATGATCTCATGGTAGTGAGATAGAGTCCCTGTCGGGATCCATGCTGAGTGCGGAGCCCGCTTGGGACTCTCCCCTTTCCTCTCTTTCCCCCATTCCCACTCCCTCTCTCTCAAAATGAATAAATGAACAATAAGGAAAGAAAAAGAACTGGGATGCCTGTGCAACTCAGTAGGTTAAGCATCTGACTCGATTTTGGCTCAGGTCCTGATCTCATGGTTCAAGAGTTCAAGCCCCGGGTTGGGCTTTGCACTAACAGCACAGAGCCTGCTTAGGATTCTCTCTTTCTGCCCCTTCCCCACGTTCTCTCTTTCTCTCTCAAAATAAATAATTAAAAAAAATAGAAACAATACAAATAACAATAGTAACAACATTTTTGCTGACTATGCTAGGCACAATTTCAAGGTCTTTACACATTAGTAATCCCATTCTATAGTTCAAGAAATTTAGGCCCAGAAAAAGCTGAACTTGTCCAAAATGAAACTGAATCATGTCTGATTCTAATCCTAGGTAGGTATAAAATTGACATTGCCACTACCAGTATACTATCTTTGCTCTTCTATTTTTCCTAAATCCATTTTTTCTTTTTTTTCTTTTTTTTTTTTGTTTTCTTCCTGGTTACTCAGTGGGAAGCATGAGCACAGAGTACCTCCAGTAGACAGGTGTTCTCAGATCCCTTCATCAGGGCTGATTGGATCACTGTCCATCTGCTAAGACACTGGCTACTGACAATTTACAGCTGCATCTTTCACTGGGAATTTCAGCCACAACAAATTGCCTTCCCAAGGTTAAAATTCCCCCCACAAGAGACAAGCTGTAGCCAATGATGGGCTGGTATGAGACTCCCAAGCTCAGCACCTTTGCCTCAACTGGAAAATACTGAAAGGCCACCCTAGCTCAACCCTCCCCATGGAATTGGCTGAATTCTCACCTGAAGCTGCAATTGAGGTCAATTGCTCTTCCTCCTCTTTCTTCCTCCTCTTTATTAATCTTGCTTTCCTCCATCAAAATTGGCAATGATGATGTCAAGCTTTCACTTTTTGCAGATGACATGATATTATACATGAAAAACTCTACAGACTCTACCAAAAGTCTGCTAGAACGGATACATGAATTCAGCAAAGTTGCAGGATACAAAATCAATGTACAGAAATCAGTTGCATTCTTATACATTAATAATGAGCAAGAGAAAGACAAATAAAGAAACTGATCCCATTCACAATTGCACCAGGAAGCATAAAATACCTAGGGATAAACCTAACCAAAGATGTAAAAGATCTGTATGCTGAAAACTATAGAAAGCTTATGAAGGAAATTGAAGAAGATATAAAGAAATGGAAAAACATTCCATGCTCATGGATTGGAAGAATAAATATTGTTAAAATGGCAATACTACCCAAAGCTATCTACACATTCAATGCAATCCCAATCAAAATTGCACCAGCATTCTTCTTGAAGCTAGAACAAGCAATCCTAAAATTTGTATGGAACCACAAAAGACCCTGAATAGCCAAAGTAATTTCAAAGAAAAAGACCAAAACAGGAGGCATCACAATCCCAGACTTTAGCCTTTACTACAAAGCTGTCATCATCAAGACAGCATGGTATTGGCACAAAAACAGACACATAGACCAATGGAATAGAATAGAAACCCAGAATTAGACCCACAAAAGTATGGCCAACTAATCTTTGACAAAGCAGGAAAGAATATCCAATGGAAAAAAGACAGTCTCTTTAACAAATGGTGCTGGGAGAACTGGACAGCAACATGCGGAAGGATAAAACTAGACCACTTTCTTACACCATTCACAAAAATAAATTCAAAATGGATAAAGGACCTGAATGTGAGACAGGAAACCATCAAAATCCTAGAGGAGAAAGCAGGGAAAAACCGCTCTGACCTCAGCCGCAGCAATTTCTTACTTGATACATCCCCAAAGGCAAGGAAATTAAAAGCAGAAATGAACTATTGGGACCTCATGAAGGTAAAAAGCTTCTGCACTTCCAAGGAAACAACCAACAAAACTAAAAGGCAACCAATGGAATGGGAAGAGATATTTGCAAATCACATATCGGACAAAGGGCTAATATCCAAAATCTATAAAGAGCTCAACAAATTCCACACCTGAGAAACAAATAATCCAGTGAAGAAATGGGCAGAAAACATGAATAGACACTTCTCTAAAGAAGACATCCAAACGGCCAACAGGCACATGAAAAGTGCTCAACGTCACTCCTCATCAGGGAAATACAAATCAAAACCACACTCAGATACCACCTCACGCCAGTCAGAGTGGCTAAAATGAAAAACTCAGGAGACTATAGATGCCGGCAAGGATGTGGAGAAATGGGAACCCTCTTGCATTGTTGGTGGAAATGCAAACTGGTGCAGCTGCTCTGGAAAACAGTGTGGAGGTTCCTCAGAAAATTAGAAATAGATCTACCATATGACCCAGCAATAACACTGCTAGGAATTGACCCAAGGGATACAGGAGTGCTGATGCATAGGAGCACTTGTACCCCAATGTTTATAGCAGCACTTTCAACAATAGCCAAATTATGGAAAGAGCCTAAATGTCCATCAACTGATGAATGGATAAAGAAATTGTGGTTTATATACACAATGGAATACTACGTGGCAATGAGAAAGAATCAAATATGGCCTTTTGTAGCAATGTGGATGGAACTGGAGAGTGTGATGCTAAGTGAAATAAGTCCTGCAGAGAAAGACAGATGCCATATGTTTTCACACTTGTGTGGATCCTGAGAAACTTAACAGAAGACCATGGGGGAGAGGAAGGAAAAAAAAAAGAGGTTAGAGAGGGAGGGAACCAAAACATAAGAGACTCTTAAAAACTGAGAATAAACTGATGGTTGATGGGGGGTGGGAGGGAGGGAAGGGTGGGTGATGGGTATTGAGGAGGGCACCTGTTGGAATGAGCACTGGGTGTTGTATGGAAACCAATTTGACAATAAATTTCATATTTAAAAAAAAATCCTGCCTTCCTCATTTTTTTTTTTTTTTTTGTACAGGTGTTTCTCCCAAGAGCATTTTTCAATAAACCCTGGATTAAATTTTCTATCTCATAGTCTGTTTCCAGGGAACTCAATCTAAGCCAAGTAGTACCAGGAGTGATCCTGGAAACTGGACTATAAAATGGGAGTTTGGAGGTGATTACCCTCTGGCCAGCTGGAGATGTGGATACTATAGCTGGTGGTTGGTATAATATGGAGAGTCTCTGATGTGCTGTCACAGTGCAATTGCAAAATGCTTACCAAAGTTAAATGTGTTAGGACACCAGTGGAAGGTGATGCAGTGGTGGGAGTAATGTCTCTGGCAATGGAGAGGCACGTAGGGAAATATTAACTACAACAACCATGGAATTGGTGGATGTGCTGTATCACTGATTCACTCACTGAAGACAGATGAATCAGATTCATGGTCATTTGTTGACAATTCAAGGCAAAATATGAAAACAGGATTTCCTTGGCAGCATTAAAGAACATTTTAAACTGCTGAGGCAAAAGGCCATCAGCATGGAGGACTAGGTTCAGGACTTAATCATGTAAGAGCAGCAGAGCTTCAGTGGAGGTAGTATTCTTACCTTGTAGGTCTCTAACACCAAGGTCAAGGCCATAACAGAAAAGGAGTAGGACTTTGAGACATACAATGTCCCAGATTAATATAGTTGAGAATTTTGAACTCCCCACCTCTCCCAAACCTGAATCTGAAGAGGAGGCCTATTCCCCATGATAGAAGATAGTGAGCACTCCCCCCAAACCATATGAATATCAGAGGCCTCAAATGAGTCATGTATCTCACAAGACTTTACTGGCTGCCCTCAGGATCCCTGCTCCAATCTGCCTTTCTGTTAATAAGGCCAGTAGGAATCATGGTCAAAATCATGATCAAATCATGACACTGCCAACAAGGTCAGCTAAGGGAAGAGAGGAGCTAATAAATACAGGAGTTGGGAGTGGATTGGACTAGCTCCTAAGGGTGATGAGTCAAGGGAGGAACAAAGTTGGATAAAAGGGAATGTCTCGGCTTGCAATTATATTAATATTGCCTCATAATACAGAGTTTAACACTCTGGAAAGAATCTTAGGAGAAGATACTAATAAACTGCCAGATTGACTCTGGAAAGCTTGGAAAAAAACAATGGTCCACACTAAATAAATATACCAAAACTTCCCTGTCAGATGATGGAAGATGGGTCCAAAGTGTCAGAAAAGTAGGGATGATAGGGTGGACATAGGCAAAAAACTACCAGCTGACTATGCTCCATGGCAAGCTAAGAGGATACTTCATGTACCAAAGTGATAAGGAATATGTTGGGAAAGTGACACAATGATCATTAAGATGCTCAATGGTGTCTGTCCTCTTTCAAGTGAGAGTTGACAATAGGAAATGTTATTACAGAACTGGGCTCCCTGATAGCAATGGAGATGCTAGGATCTCAAAAACCAGATAGATCATGGTGGATGATAATAGACTACTGCCAGTAACCAAAAAAGCAGCCTCAATTATAGCTACCATGCCAGATGTGGCACCTCGTTAGAGCATATTAACACAGTCTCCAGGATATGATATGCAGATATTACTCTGACAAATTCATTCTTTCCCCTCTCTTTTTCAAGGAGGATCAAAAGCAGCATGCATTTACAAACCACAGTATATATTTATGGTCTTGTCTGAGGGCATTGTTAATTCACCTTCCCTCTACGAAAAATAACTGAAACATCTGTATATTCCAGAGACTACTAAATTAGTCTTTGTGGCATCATACTAATTAGACCAAGTAAGTAATAAGGGGCAGATATGTTGGGGTTTTTGGTAAAGCACATATACCTCAGAGGGTATAGATGAACTCTACAAATTTCAGGGTCTTGCCATTGCAGTGAAGTTTTTAGTGTCCAATGGTCTGGGGCATAGAAGGACATTCCCCCAAATCAATACATAACTATTGCATTTTACACCTCCCACTACTAAGAAAGGAGCACAACGCTTTTTGATTTCTTTAGATTCTGGAGGCAGCATATTCTACACTTGGAAATCTGCTCTGACCTACTTACCAGGTCACATGAAAGGCTGCCAGCTTTAAATGGGGCCTAGAGAAGGCTCTTTATCCTGTCTAGTCTGTGGAACAAGTAGTCTTGTCACTTGACCGTACAACCTGCAGACCTTGTGATATTATACATTTCTGTGTTTGGAAAAGAAACATCAAGTAAAGCCTATGGCAAGCTCCAATAAGAATCACAATGTGACCCTTAAGATTTTAGAGCAAGACTATGCCATTTGAAACAGAGATACCATTTAAAAGGCAGGACCTAGCTTGCCATGAGGCCATAATAAATATGGACTATGTGAGTATGGGCACCATGGCCCATCATGAGCCAGGCTCTGTCATATCTACCAAATCATAAAATCAGGCCAAGCCAACATCAACTCTTTGTAAGCTGGGAGAGGTACTTCTGGGATTGGGCATGAGCACAATCTGCTAGTAAACTATGTAAGAAGGTAATCGCAATCTCCATGTCACCTACCATTATTGCACTGGTGCTTCCCTCCCATAGCTCACACCTATTGCTGGGGCTAGCATGTCCAAGGGTGGGGGTGGGGGTTCCCTTACACCCATTAATGGAGGAGAAAAAGCTTAATGTATAGACAGATTATCTTGGTATGTCAATGTAAGCTGAAAATGGACAGCTATTACACTATAGCCTCATCAGGAGTGTCGTTAAAAGAGAGCAATGAGGGACACCTGGATGTCTCAGTTGGTTAAGTGTCCAACTCTTGATTTTGGCTCATGTCATGATCCCAAGGTCATGGGATTGAGCCCCATGCTATCAGCATGGAGCCCGTTTGGGATTCTCTCTCTCCCTCTCTCTCTGCCCCTCCCATACCTGCTCACTCACTCTCTCTCTCTCTCTAATAAATAATCTTTAAGAGATTGCCCTCTCTCTCTCTGTCTTTCTCTCTAATAAATAATCTTTAAGACAGAGAGAGAGAGAGAGAGCAATGAGGAGAAATCATTACAATTCTCTGGGCTTTGGGCAATGCATCTGGCCTTCCCCCTTTTTTTTTTCTTTTGGAGAAATAAATGACCCAAAGTAAAATATTCATAGACTTAGGGCATCTTTTATTGGACTGGCCAGTTGGACCAGAGTTCTGAAAGGAGAAAGATTGAAAGATTGGGAACAAGGACCCAGGAAGCTCATTTAGATGAGCAAATAGGAATGAATATAAAGTATGAAGATTTTACTATGGCATACTATAGCTACCAGAGGGTACCCACAATGGAAGAGACACTAAACAGTGAAGTGGACAGAATGACTTGATCATTTGACATCCACTGGTATTTGTTATGGGACACTCTAGTGCTGATTATGATGGGCATGAGTGGAGTAATGGTAGAAGGGATAGAAGTTATTCACGGATCCATCAGGATGTGCTTCCGTTCACCAAAGATGATCTAGCTACTGCTGCCACTGAATATCCTACCTACCAGTGAAAGAAATTAAAGCTAAGCCTCATATTTGGCACCATTTCTTTAGAAGATGAATTAGGCACATGATAGCAAGTTGACTACCCTGTTGCCTTTCACCCTAAAAGGAGCAATGATTCTATGTAATTAATATCAACACATAATCCAGTATGGGCTTGTCTTTTCTTTCTTCTTTTTCTTTTTCTTTTTTAAAAATGTTTATTTTTGAGAGAAAGAGAGAGAGAGAGAGAAAGAGGATAAGTAGGAGAGGGGCAGAAAGAGAGGGAGACAGAATCCAAAGCAGGCTCCAGGCTCTGAGCTGTCAGCACAGAGCCAACTGACCAAGCTGAAGTTGGAGGCCCACTGACTGAGCCACCCAGGCACCCCATGGGTTTGCCTTTTATATGCAAAGTCTTGCCACCACAACTATGTAAGGACTTAAAGATTTCAGGAGCTGACTTAAAAGCCTAACTAACATTGCCTTAGGACAAGAGGCCCACTTTATGATAAAAACAAAAACAAAAGCAAACAAAAGACACACACACACACACCCCACATAAAAACAAAAATAGTGCTGCAGTGGCCATGGATATTTGACCATGGGATCCCCTGGTTCTACCACCCTCAAGAGTCACAAGCTTCATAGAGTGGTGGAATGACCTCTTAAAGAAGCAACTGAGATGTCAACTTGAAGATGGTACCATTGCACACAGTATGGATCCTAAATTAATGACCATTGTATGGTACTCCTATGTCTCCTATAGGTAGAATACATGAGTCAGAAAACTAAAGTGTGGAAAGTAGGAATGGGCCCACCATCAACCCATATCCCACTTGGGGAATCTATACTCTCAATCTTACAACCTTAGGCTCTGTAGGTCTAGACATCCTGGTTCTCTCAGAGGCAGAGTGCTTTGATGTGGGTTCTCAATAAGAGTTCATTAAACTTTAAGCTACCACTGCTAGCAGTGACTTTGGGTACCTCATGCTAAAAGACCAACAGGCATGGAAAGAAATCCTACAATAGAAGATGGGGTTGCTGCTAGACAATGGGGACAAAAAGAGTATCTTTGGCACTAAGTTGATCCCCTGAGGTATTTCTTAGTACACATGTCCCCCATTTCAACCTTAAATTGACAGATATAGTAGCCATGTCCTAATAAGAGCATAGTAACCAGTGGCTCACCCCTCAGGAATAAGGATCTGGCTCACCCCACCAGACTTAGAATAGTGTCAGCCAAGGTGAGGAGAATTTAGAATGGTGACAGAGTATGGAGATGGTGAGTATCAGTTATGACTTCAAGATCAACTGTAGCAGTAGGAGGTATGGTTTGTCCCACAAATCCTCTGCCTGTAAATTTCTAGAAAATGAGAGCAATCAGAATATTGAAGGACCTCTTTCTGGATAAGATATAAATAAGTAGATCTGAGTGACCCAAAAGTTGGACTGTAGTGGACACTGCTGCTGTTTCTCCGGGTCCCCTTTTCTCCTAACATCCATCCTTTGCTGCCATAGCTGCATCCCTGCCTGGGAATCACCCTTGGTTGCAAGGAATTGGCTCATCCAAGGTCACTCCTGCTCCCAAGAAGCAGCCCATAGCCAGGGACTGGTGAGGGCACTGCCACTGTACCCTTGCCTCATTTGGGGACAACTCTGAAGTTCTGGCTCAGCTCCAGAGCTCTCTCTGGGATCAGCTAAAACCTCAGTCCTAACAGTATTGCTGATCAGTTTTCCCACTGCCTAATCTAGTTGTCCTGCTTTTCTTATGGTGTATCTCCTAAAATCCCTCTAGATGCCTTTCTTTGTCTCAAGGTCTATTTCCAGTTAATTCAACCTAAGTTAGCACATATCACTTCCCTGTGTTTAAGTGTCAAATGCACTTTCCTATATGGTATGAGAATTCCCTCACCTACCCCATACCTCTCTTCCAGACTGAGTGAGAGTAGACACAGATTTCTTGGCTGGTCACAGAAAGACTTCCAGGGGCTTACAGTGAAACAGTCTGTGTATAACCGGTGTTTATCCCAGCTTGGTGGAACCACAAGGCTTGCAGATCCACATGCAACATAAGTGAAGCCAGTGTTGCTGAACTAGAGTGTGAGACATGCATGCTCTCACCCAAGCATGTAGAAGACTTCAGACTTAGGAGAGGGAGGGCAAGAAAAGCAGGGCTTCTACGGATAGAAAATAAAATGTCACCACCCATATCTCTGCCTCAAACAGCTGAAAGTAAAAGTTGGAGCCCCCTGTTCTGCAAATTCATATAGGAACATCCTTGAAGCTCTCACAATGGAAGGAAATAGCTTGTATCTGGGATTAACGTCTGAGCAGGAAGATGTTTTAAATTGCCTCAATGGCCTCAAAATTGACCAGATTCAGATCTACTCAACTAATAACTTCTTCCTCTTTGTTCTCATTATGCTTATTATATTTCTAAACTTAGCAGGCCTCATACTATACTATAGTTATTAAGGGGGACCATTCTTCCAGTATTCTATGAGAACTTCCAGAGCAAGAACCCAGATTATATTCATCTCCATATTCTAAGGGTCTGGATTAATGAATATGGTTTCAATGTCTAGTCCCAGGAGGTATAATAAATGACCTATCACCTTAAGCTATGTCCAAATGACAAGCATCAAGCTGACTGAAAAGGCTATTCAAGTATATGTGTGTGAAAAGTTTAAGTATTCTTTGTTAAGAACACTAAGTATATTTGTTACGCACTTCTTTTGTTTTATAATTTCCTCACACTAAAAGGCATATGGTTTATAATGTTTAAGTTTCTTTTTTGTTAATCATTTTAAGTGTTTATTTATTCTTGAGAGAGAGAAAGGAGCTGAAGCAGACTGTGCACTGTCAGAACAGAACCCAGCGTGGAGCCCAAACTCACAAACCATGAGATCATGACTGAGCTGAAATCAAGAGTTGGATGCTAAACTGACTGAACCACTGAGGTACCCTATAATGTTAAAGTTTCTTAAAATAAATAGAGAAAGTCTTGCTTTGTGAAGGTTTAACCATGCTTTTGTGAGAATATATAAACAGGATTTTTAGTGTTCTCCAGAGAACAGAACCAATAGGACATATGTAGATAGATGTTAGAGGAGACTTATTATAGGAATTGGCTCACATGATTATGGAGGCCAAAAAGTCCCACAGGCTGCCATCTAATTCTATTCTGGCCCTCAACAGATTAGGTGAGGCCCACCCATATTGGTGCAGGCAAATTTCTTTACTCAGTCTATTGACTAAGTATTAGCAAAGGCTAATATCTTTCAGAGACACCATCACAGACACGCTCAGAAATAATGTTTAACCAGTTATTTGAGAATCCCATAACTTAGTCAAGTTAACACATAAAATTAACCATCACAAAATCTCCAGTTCCTTCGACATACAAGTTCCTTACATACAACCTGCACTAGGAAAGAGCATGGAGATTCCTGGTGCCAAAAGACAGGAGCAGTCTCCTGGGGACAGCTCCTCTCTCTGCCTTCCCACAGAAAAGACTGCTTTGTTCTCTTCTTGTGCCATGACATTCCTGGTAGTCAGCATGTCAGCAGCCCATGGATCAGAAAATCAATGCAAGAATTAAAATTCCACTAATCAAAACACATGCATTTCATATTTATATGTGTGTTTTGGAAAATTCTGGAAACATATACACCATGGGTGAATCTGGTTATAGGGAAATGTCACTGGGAATATGTTTCTAATTGGATTTCTTATTACAACATGTATGTGTACTTTAAGAATTCAACACTAATAGTAATAATAAAGATAGTTCACTTGGGGGAAACTACAGGGATGAAAGAACCAGAAGAAGAGTAAGTCCTATACCTGGGGATCTCCTGCCCAGTGTTTTCCAGGAGCCATTGGGGAAAGACTAATCAACACAGCCAGCCTGACCCCTCACACTGTCCCCATTTACACTGCTGTGTCCCAATCTTGAGATTTGAGTGGGACAAACAGGGGCAGTCCTGGAATGTCAGAGCTACAAGGGGCTCTGAACACGATGTAGTCTAACCCTTGTGCTTTAGAAGTGAGCCAGCAGAGGCCCAGCTACCCAGGATCACACAGCAACCTAGCAGCAAAGCCAGAAATAGAAACCTTGACCTACTGATTGCCAACACTGTTCCTTTATATTCAACAAGACTGTTGCTCCCATATGTAGCTGCTAATAGTCATAAACTTATACGTGATCACAAATCTCCCTCCTTAAATCCTTCTTCAAAAAAAGAAAAGAAGAGGAAGGAGAAGGAGAGGGAAAGGAAGGAAATAAAAGGGAGGCAAAGAGAAAAGGCAAAGAAAGTGAGAATAGGCTCATCTTATCACTTATGTGAAGCAGACAAGCAGAGAGCCCCTATGTCCCATCTGCTCTCTGATTCCCAGATGCAAGCGGACTTTCATGACACTATTTCCCCTCCAGGTGACCTCTAGCTAAGATGAATATCAAAGGCAGGGAAAGACAGAATGTGTTTGTCTGTGCATCTACTCTCTCTAGAAATGGCCAAAGTAAGAAGCTCAGGGCATCAGAGACAGGCCAGAACCCCAGGGGATTCTTACTGGCATGAATGGCAGAAGGAGGGGACACTTCTTGCTTGAACTACGTCATTTTGATGGGAAAATAACTCTTTCTTACTCAGAAGGAGAATGGGAGAATGGGAGGTCTCCTTCATTACAGGTGGAGGCAAACACTTAGTTCCCAAGCACACATGCACATTAATTTTTGTGGGCGATCACCTTTGGGTTTTGGAACAAGTCAGACAGATTTGTGTAACTCCTTGATGAAACATTCCCATCCATACTGTCAACAGAAATTACACAGTTAAATCATGAATGCCACCCCCACCCCACAACTACACCAAGGAGAAAGCATCTGACTAGCTCTAAGGATGTGGGCTTCCAGGAGCAGTACCCAAGTCCCTGCCATCCTGCCTGCCCTACTGACCCAGCCCAATCTCCAGACCTTACCATTCACTTTCCACCTGCCAAGGATGGTTGCTAGGAGACAGGGATAAAGCTGGACCAGTTCATTGCCTGTCCACTTTGAGGGGTGGGAAAACAGGGCAGAGAGGGCCAAGAAGCAGATTACATGAATTCCAGGTCACAGATACCGTCAGGGTCCCAGAAGGGAGCTTCTCTGTGATGAGACCCTTACAACACAGAGAAGGGGCCCTTTCACTCTCAATAAGGAGTCTATCACTCATTGTCTGATAGTGTTTCTGAGTGTTTGTCCAAAGTAACAGAGTGTACACATTCACACACACACACACACACACACATTTTTTATGTTTATAATTAAGTCAAAGCATATTCACATTCCCTCAAAACAAGGAGGGTATATGCTGTGGTCTGAATGTTTATATCTCCCAAAATTCATATGTTGAAATCCTAACCCCCAAAGATGATGATATTAGGAGGTAGGGCCTTTGGGAGGTGATTAAGTCACCCAGTCACTAATGTGATTAGTGCCCTTATAAGAGAGACCCCACAGAGCTCCCTAATCCCTCCCACCGTGTGAAAACACACCAAGAAGTTACCAGCTATAAATCAGGAAGAAGCCCCTCACCTGACCATGCCACCGCCTTGATTTTAGTCTTCTAACCTCCATAACTTTGAGAAATAAATTTCTGTTGTTCTCAGCCACACAAGTTATGCTGTTTTGTTATAATAGCTCAAACGGACTAAGGCAGCTTGGGCTGCTAGATGGGGTAGCTTAAACAATAGTTATTTCCTCACAGTAAAGGAAACTAGAAGTTCAAGATCAAGGTATCTAGTGAAACCTCTCCCCTTGGTCAGCAGACAGCCATCTTCTCTTGTGTCTTCATGTTGCATTTCCTCTTTGTGTGTGCATGGAAAGACAAATCCCTATAATCTGATCAGAGTAGAACCCCACCCTTATATTCTCATTAACCTTTACTTCTTAAAAAGCCCTAGCTCCAAATGCAGTCATAATGAAAGCTTCTTTTGATATAAGCAATTTGGGAGGGCACACTTCAGTCCATAACAGAGGGAAGCTTCCTTCTCCAAAGATACCTGCATTGATCCTCTGGCCAAGTGAAGAATCAATTTTTAATGTAAATATTATGTCCATCTGTTCTATAACATAAAATTTATGGCATTAGGACTTTTTAATCTGACAGTATAAACATGGCTTTATTTTCATCATACAAACTGGGACATGCAAATTAGGAACACATTCCCCATGTGGTCCAGAACCACCCCTTCCATTTTGCAAAAGGGGACACTGAGGCACAAGAGTGAAAGAGGCAATTCCTTCTAGTTTACCAGTGCCCTACAGCCATACTCTGCATGGCCAGAGAAATGTGTCCTCCCCTGCCTCTCCCAATCACACCACAGGGCTCATAAGGGACACATGAACTTGATCGACTTCTTTCCTGGGGGCCTGACACAGTCCCCCATGCACAGGGTTCCCTCACTAAGCCCCTGTGGGGTAGAGAAAAGACACAGCAATCCACACTCCCACCACGTACTTTAATCTGCACTGAATTTTTCTTCTCTTTTCAGCACTGAAACCAAGATTTTGGCAATACTGGAATAGCCTGCCTTTCCCCCATGATGTAACATTCCCTCTTGTCCATAAAGCTCTCCACAAGTCTTCTTCTGCACAGATGGAAAGAAATACAAACAGAGCAAGAACAGGGCTCGCAGAGTAGCCCATTTCTGCACAAGCCCAGAGGTCATTTCCCAGGACCCCTCCCAACGTGCTTCCCCTTGATCTGCCACTTGCCAGCTGTCTGACCTTGAGCACAATACATGAATTCTCTGAGTCTCAGCTTTCTTATCTGTAAAATAGGATAATAAAACTTCCCTCACAAAGTTGTGATGAGGATGAAGCAAGGGATTTTCATGGTGTCAAACAGCAAAGAGATCTTCCCTAAATGATACTCCTTGGACACAAAGGAAAGCCTGCCCATAGTCAATTGAGTTGGATACAGGTTACAAAATATTTTCACTTAAAAATGCAGCCTAAAGCAGACAGATTAAATTATAGATTATAGGGGCTGGAGTAACCAATGAGATCATCTAACTAGCCATGCAGTGCACAACAATGGGGATGAAGAAGCTGCCTGCAGAAGTAACATGGTTTGCTTTGAGAAAGCTAAACCATAAGAGACTCTTAAAAACAACTAAGAATAAACTGAGGGTTGATGGGGAGTGGGAGGGAAGGAGGGGAGGGTGGGTGATGGGTATTGAGGAGGGCACCTGTTGGGATGAGCACTGGGTGTTGTATGGAAACCAATTTGACAATAAATTTCATATATATATATACATATATATACACATATAGACTATATATATATATATATATAGGCTAGAGAGAGAGAGAGAGAGACTAGAAAAAAAAAGAGAAAACATTTAAAATCTATTTTAAAAAAAAAGAAGTAACATGGTTTGCTTAAGGTCACACAGACCTGGCTCAGAGCAGCTGGGTTCCCACTTGGGAAAGCAGACCAGGGCCCCTCCATGGTTTCACTTTCAGCCCCAAGAATGAGATTGAGACTGTGAAGACTTTGAGATTCAGCCAGCAATTATTTGAGGTGTGGCAATAATTTCTAAGGTGGAACTTTAGTGTTTCTAAATTCCTAACATAATAATCTTCTAGATTGGAAGCCAGAAATCAGAATTCCCCAAATCATATTATTTTTAAAATACTTCCAATATTCTTCATACTCTTTATTATCATGAATATGTACCTTAAGAAAGCTATTTAGTAAACAATGAAAATTTAGTTTAGTTATATTTACAAAGGACTGCAGCCTATAGAGAATATTCAAACTCCAGAAAACACAAGAGAAATTTTTGGTGGTATTCAAATATCACAGAATCCCGGTCTCCCAATCAGATTGACAGCATCACACAGAATTGTATGTCAAATTGTCAATTTAAGGACTTATTTTATCTCCCAAACTTATTATTTCTTTTTTTAACGTTTATTTATTTTTGAGACAGAGAGAGACAGAGCATGAGTGGGGGAGGGTCAGAGAGAGAGAGGGAGACACAGAATCTGAAACAGGCTCCAGGCTCTGCACTGTCAGCACAGAGCCCGATGCGGGGCTCGAATTCACCCACCGTGAGATCATGACCTGAGATGAAGTCGGATGCTTAACCGACTGAGCCACCCAGGCACTCCAAACTTATTTCTTCAGACATCTTTCAAAGTATCTGTACAGTATCCTACACATATATACTTAATAATATGTACTTTATTTGTGTGAGTGACTCACCCTTAGCAGTAGACAGGGTCATAAGCATACCTTTAACTTGGCAATGACTATAAACAAGACAGCTTGATGAGACTGTGACCCCATCTCTCTTCCCTATTCCTGTCCAGCTATCAGAGTATCCTCCTTAAGACCTCAGTTCTGTACCTTAGTGTTTCCTGCTACTGCTTTCAACCCAGTCTTAGTGGACTCCTTCAGAGCTTCAAGGTATGTATGTAAATTGTAAGCTTTAATTCTTCAAAGAGACTTATAAGACTTTCTCCTATTTTCATGACTTTCAACTGATTTTTCTCAGGATTTAGGATTAAGAAAAAAAATGAATCTCCTTGAGAAATGCCAGGAAGGATTCCCCATATGAAAACATGATGCAGGCATGTGACCTCTTCCTGCCCAGCAGCCTGTGCTCTAAGAGGGTCCCTGGCTGGACACAGGGGACACAGAGTTCACATACAGGACACAGGAAGTGGTAGCATAGTTTAGGTGTTCATCCATCCAACCAAGCTGTATGCTGTACTAAGAACCCTCCTGGAATCTGGCACTCTATATACATTTCTTGTAGCTTCCATAACAAATTACCACAGGTGGGATGTCTTAAACAGCAGAAAAATGTTCTCTCACAGTTCTGGAGCCTGGAAGTCTGAGGTCAAGGTGTTGGCAGGGTCACAATCCCATAAAGAATCCAGGGGAGAATGTTTCTTATATACAGTCAGTCTCCTAGAGAAAGAATGTGACTCTACCCAATCCTAGTTTCCTGGCTCCCAGCTATCCCTGGCACTGGCTGGCCTGCAGTTACATCAGTCTGGTCACTGCCACCATCTTCACAGGACCCTCTTCCTGCTGTGTGTCCCTATCTCCTAACCTCTCACTCCTTAGAAGGACAAGTCATTGAATTTAAGGCCCACTTTCATCCAGGATGACCTCATCTTAACCAACTTCATCTGAAAGACTCTGTTTCCAGGGGTGCCCGAGTGACTCAGTCGATTGAACATCCGAATCTTGATTTCAGCTCAGGTCATGATCCCATGATTTGTGAATTCAAGCCCCATGTCTGGCGCTACACTGACAGCACCAAGCCTGCTTGAGATTCTATCTGTCTCTCTCTCTACCCCTCCCATGCACACTCTCTCTGTCTCTCTCTAAAGTAAATAAATAAACACTTGAAAAATTAAGAAAGAAAGAAAGAAAGAAAGAAAGAAAAGAAAGAAAAAGAAAGAGACTGTGTTTCTGAATAAGGACACATTCACAGATGCCAGGAGTTAGGACTGTTTGAAAACACAATTCAACCCACAACCAGGACCAATAGTAACCAAGTCAAACATGGTTCTGGCTAGTACAGAATTTAGTAAGTAAAAGGGCAAGTACTTTCAGTGTAATGAGCATCACCTAGGGTGAGGGGAAGCATGGTCTGCAAGTTGAGTAAGAGGAGAAGCAGCTCACTCAGATTGGCAATTAGAGAAGGCTTCCTGAAGGAAGAGGCATCTATGTGGCATGAGCAGGATTTGGCCTTAGAAGGGTGCCAGAGAAAAACACAACAATGAATGAAGCCCTAGGGTTAAAAACACAAGGTGTTGCCTTTGCCCAAGCTTTCCCCTTTCCTAGAAAGGAAGTCCCAAAGATTTTAAGTATAGCTGCCTCCTTCTAGGCCTCAGGCCTCAGGCCTCAATTTAAGTGTCATGTATTTGGAAAGATTCCCTGGCCAGCCTTTATTCACTCTTCTCTATTCATCATCCTACTTATTCCCTTCAATGCATTATCACAACCTGCTTTGGGTACTTACTTGCTCGCTTATAACCTTCCTTCAAAACCAGAAGTCTGTCTCCTGAGTGCAAGAATCCACCACCTTTTTCACAGATACACGTGTAGGTAGCACTTAACACAGAGCCTGTACATGATAAAAAATGAATGAATAAATGATTGAGTACATGAATGAACAAATCAGAATGTAGGTTCAATGTGGCTAGATTGAAGATTTCAAGACAAGACAGAAAGCTGAGAAGAGAGCTGTGAATCAGAACATTCAAGGCCCTTGTGGCAGGTGGAAGAGCTAAGACTTGTTCTAAGTGCAATAGGGAACAGGAGTGGAGTGTGGTGTGGTGGGGAGTTCCTTTAAATAGGAGAGTACATGGGGTGTCTGGGTAGCTTAGTTGGTTAAGTGTCCGACTGGCTCAGTTCATGATCTCATGATTTGTGGGTTCAAGCCCCACATTAGGCTCTGTGCTGACAGCTCAGAGCCTGGAGCCTGCTTTGGATTCTGTGTCTCCTCTCTCTGCCTCTCCCCCACTTGTACTCTGTGTCTCTCAAAAATGAATATTAAAATTTTTTTTGTAAATAAATAGGAGAGTGCATGGAGGATTGTCCTTGACATCTAGCAATAGGTAGAGATCTTGGGTTTTCAGTGGGGAAAGACCTTGAAGGAGCTGGAGATTTGGATTTAACAAGTGCATTGCACATAGTAGTGTTATGCCCAGAATTCGTGATCCCCAAAGACCACTAGGGAGCCAAGTCCAATGCAAAAGCAAAGAGCCTTTATTCGAGCTAGCTCGAGCTCAATCCCCTACCTGCACCGACGCAGCGGTGAGATACCAGGGAAAGAGAGCGAGTTTCAAAAGGACAAAGGTTTTATTGGGGCCTGGGGGCAGTTGGTGAGGTAGTGGCTATGGTCTCAGGCGATTGGCTGGGGAAGGGTCCTGGGGAAGTGTCCGAGTCCGGTTAGGCAGGTGAGAGGGGGTTTACTCAAGGGGAGGAGGTGTGGTCAAGGTGAAGGACACAGAACAAGATGGAGTCGGCTGGTGTAGGCCCGCCCTTTCAGTAGGAGTCAAGTAAATACTGGTTGGTTAAATGAGTGAGTATATGAAAAAGTCTCATATACAGAGCCATTCATTTCCAGTTGGATACTAGGTGTCAGGAGAAGTCACAGAATTCCTGCTTTCTTGATAACACTGTACCACTGAAGTTTTCTCCTCCTTAGAATTTAGGAGGCTAATATTTTCTTCTTTTTCTTCTTCCACCCTCCTTGACCAAGGAAAAGAAAGTCTTTGTACTGTTGGAAGAAGACTACCATACCCAGTGGCCAGAAGCCAGAAGAAGCAGGAGCCTTCGACAGACAACACCTCACTGCTTCAATCAGCTCTGAGCTGGCTTAACAGGCGCACTCCTGCCACCAGGATACAGCACCTCCTGCTGCGGGAGCCCCTGGCAGTAGCTCCACTTAGAAAAGCTGTAGCAAAGGCTTTTGAAGGCCCAGCCCCTCACCAGGTTCAGAGGCTGCCAGCAGCGCCCTCCCACACTCCCCACAGGGACTGAAGGTCATCAGAACCTGCAAACTACAGATCTCCCTTTGCATCTCTGCAGCATAGGATTTTCAGGCCCCTGGGTATTTCCCTTCTTACTGTAACCAGGAACTGAAAGAGACTAGGCTTGGTATAGTTTTATTTTATTTTACTTTTTTCTACACAAGGCTATTGCCACTATCCACAGCTGCTTTCACTACTATTATTGCTCACTGCAAAGACTGAATTTGCTGGGCAAGACCAAAGAACCTCTGAGATCCTAAACAAATAAAGGGTATTTTGGTTCATTTCCTTTTGAGATGTGGAAGATATTATTCAATTACCAAGCATATTAAGTCTCTCCTACGTGCTCTGTTCCACAAGGCTTACAGAAGATGGTGATGGTGTGGGCAGAGTAGCCCTTTAATCTACCGATAGAGGTGTAAGTTGGTGCAACCTCAATGGAAAACAACTTGGCAGGACTTATGAAAATAAGAAAAAACATGAACCCTTTGAAATGGCTTTTCCAGTTCTAGGAATTTATCCTACAGATGTACTCCCACATATGTGGAATAACATACATATCATGTTTTTCATCACAGCAAGATTTGAAGAACGCAGGTTTGGACATAGCTGAGAAGCCCATATATAAGGGCCTGGAGAGCATAAACAATGCTGTAGTTAGACAATGCAATACAAAATAGCTGTAAAAAGAAAAGATATACCCTCTATGTAAGTCATATTAGAAGATCTCCAAGCGAGTTATCAATTGCTGCACAACAAATTTGTTGGCTCAAAGCAGCATTTACTATCTCTTGGTTTCCATGGGCAGGAATTTGGGAACAGCTTAACTGGGTGGTTCTGGCTCAGGGTCTCCCATGAAGCTGGAAGCAAGCTAATGGCTGGGGCTGGGGTTGGGGTCAAGACCTGACTAAGGAGGATGGAAGATATGCTCATGGGTCTGGTCCTGTTACTGTCAGCAATGTTCTCACTCACACAGTTGTGGGCCAGCCTCAGCTGCTCCCCTCACAGGCCTCTCCTAGGCTGCTTGAGTATCCCCAGGACATGACAGCTGGCTTCCTGAAATAAGTGATACAAAAGATAGCTCCCAAAACTGAAGGGGTAGTTTGTTTATTACCTAATTTCAGAAATGACACCTCATCACTTCTGCTGATTTTCTATGCACTAGAAACAAGCCACCAATTCCACCCCATGGCCAAGAGGAGAGGAGTCCACCTCTTGAAGAGACAAGTATCAAAGAATCTGTGGATGTATCTTTAAAATCACCACACCAAGATGGATTTCTAAGCAAAAAAAAAAAAAAAAAGTCTCAAAAAGTAAAGTACAGAGCACTTGTATGGCCAGCTACTACATATGTAACATGAGGAAAAAGAATAGTTATATGTATTTGCTTGCAGAAGCATAAAATATCTTGGAAGGATGCACAATAAACTGTTAACATTGGTTGCTTCTAGGGAGAACAATGTGATAGTTTAGAAATGGGGATTGGAAGGAAGCTTTACACTAAGTATCCTCATATACCTCTTGAATTTAACACCATAGTAAATTACTTATTTTTAAGAAGAGAGGAAGTGGAGATCCAATATGGCAGAAAAGTAGGGGGACCTGGAGTTCCCTTGTCCCTCAAACACAGCAGTGTTGAGGCCAGAGGACTTTGAATTCCAAGAGTCTGGGCTGAAAAGTGACAGAGATGTCTCCAGGCACCCACAGGGACAACCTGGCAGGCCATAGGTACATGATTGTGAACTGGGAGAGAAAAATGCATGGGCACAGTTGGGAGGGATCCCATTTGGTGGAGAGACAAAGGGAAGAGAAAGAGAGGCTGGGGAAGTACAAGACTGTATCTGGACAAGAAAAACACCATGGATTGGGAAAGAGAAAGATCCAAACTCTAACTGCAAGACTGTCTCCAGACGAAGGATGGCTGCCATGCTCACGCACCTGGGGAGGAGGGGATCCGGCCCTGGGCTCCGTAACTAGTTGAGAGGCACAGTTTACAGTGGGAGAAAACAATCCCCACCCTGGAGTACTGTGGGAATAAGGTATATAACCATTCAAAGAACAAAGACTGACTGCACTTGTCAGCCACAGGCCATATATCAGCAACGCTGAGCAGCAGTTCCCCAGAAATGGGGCGCATAGAGCAGGACCCTTTAAGACATTGGGGGTTAAATCTGAACCAAGCAACCAAAGAGGAATGAGAGTTGGTGGAGCCAGACAAACTGCCTCGTTTTTGCCTATGGCAATGCAAGGAAAGCCTGAAAAGAGTGGCTTGGAATACCCGGTTGGTGGAGGAGAGACTGGGGTGTCACCATCTTTCTCCTGATCACCAAGAAGGTGCAGTTTCAGAGAATAGACAGCAGACCCACAGTGGAA
>NW_026464001.1:0-24902 GCF_027475565.1 Acinonyx jubatus
TCCTCGACCAGCGGATCGACGAGTGTGGCCTTGGCAGCCAAAGACGGATCCTGACCGGCACCGTCCCTTATGCCCTCAACTCAGCCCTTCGCGGAGACCACTGCCCTGCTGTGGGTTCGGCGCCTGGAGCCTCCTGGGTGCTAACCCTAACCCTAACCCTACCCCAAACCGGGACCCTCCACCGAAACCTAAGCCTGCCTCGATCCCTAACCCTGCAATTGGGCCGCCTTCTGGCACGGGCCCTCCCTTCAGCCCTCGAGGGAGATCTCGAGACCGGAGTCGCTTTGGCCATGGCGACGTCCCTGGCCCGAACCCTAACCCTAGCTAAGGCTCTCTCCCCATGGGACCCAATGCCAACGTCTGACCACATCACGTGCCTGGAGTCCAGATGCGGGGCCGGCGGACTGGGCATGGAAGCTGGAATCTCCCCATGTCGTTTCCAAGGCCAGCCTGCAGCTGTCCGTGAGGATTCAAGAGGCCTCCTCGACCAGGGGGATCGACGTGTATGGCCTTGGCAGCCAAAGATGGATCCTGACCGGCACCGTCCCCTGTGCCCTCAACTCAGACCTTCGCGGAGACTACTGCCCTGCTGTGGGTTCGGCGCCTGCAGCCTCCTGGGAGCTAACCCTAACCCTAACCCTACCCCGAACCGGGAACCTCCACCGAAACCTAAGCCTGCCTCGATCCCTAACCTTGCAGTTGAGCCGCCTTCGGGCATGGGCCCTCACTTCAGCCCTCAAGGGAGATCACGAGACTGGAGTCGCTTCGGCCCTGGCGACGTCCCTGGCCCGAACGCTAACCCTAGCTAAGGCTCTCTCCCCATGGGGACCCAATGCCAACGTCTCACAACATCAGTCGTCTGAGGTCCAGAAGCGGTGCAGACTGACCCGGCATGGAAGCTGGAAGCTCCCCATGTCGTTTCCCAGGCCCGGCTACAGCAGCACGAGAGGTTTCCGGAGGTCCCCTCGACCAGGGGCCGATTCACGTGTGCGGCCTTGGCAGCCAAATACGGATCCCGACCGGCACCGTTCCTTGGGCACTCAATGCAGCCCTTCCCGGAGACCACTGCCCTGCTGTGGTTTCGGCGCCTGGAGCCTGCTGGGAGCTAACCCTGTCCCTAACCCAAACCCGATCCGGGACCCTCCACCGAAACCTAAGCCTGCCTCGACCATTAGCCCTGCAATTGAGCCGCCTTCGGGCACGGGCCCTCACTTCAGCCCTCAAGGGAGATCACGAGACTGGAGTCGCTTCGGCCCTGGCGACGTCCCTGGACCGAACCCTAACCCTAGCTAACGCTCTCTCCCCAAGGGGACTCAATTCCAACGTCTGACAACATCACTCGTCTGAGGTCCAGAAGAGGTGCAGACGGACACGGCATGGACGCTGGAAGCTCCCCATGTCGTTTCCCAGGCCCGGCTGCAGCTGCCCGTGAGGATTCCGGAGGCCTCCTCGACCAGGGCGGATCGACGAGTGTGGCCTTGGCAGCCAAAGACGGATCCTGACCGGCACCGTCCCTTATGCCCTCAACTCAGCCCTTCGCGGAGACCACTGCCCTGCTGTGGGTTCGGCGCCTGGAGCCTCCTGGGTGCTAACCCTAACCCTAACCCTACCCCAAACCGGGACCCTCCACCGAAACCTAAGCCTGCCTCGATCCCTAACCCTGCAATTGGGCCGCCTTCTGGCACGGGCCCTCCCTTCAGCCCTCGAGGGAGATCTCGAGACCGGAGTCGCTTTGGCCATGGCGACGTCCCTGGCCCGAACCCTAACCCTAGCTAAGGCTCTCTCCCCATGGGACCCAATGCCAACGTCTGACCACATCACGTGCCTGGAGTCCAGATGCGGGGCCGGCGGACTGGGCATGGAAGCTGGAATCTCCCCATGTCGTTTCCAAGGCCAGCCTGCAGCTGTCCGTGAGGATTCAAGAGGCCTCCTCGACCAGGGGGGATCGACGTGTATGGCCTTGGCAGCCAAAGATGGATCCTGACCGGCACCGTCCCCTGTGCCCTCAACTCAGACCTTCGCGGAGACTACTGCCCTGCTGTGGGTTCGGCGCCTGCAGCCTCCTGGGAGCTAACCCTAACCCTAACCCTACCCCGAACCGGGAACCTCCACCGAAACCTAAGCCTGCCTCGATCCCTAACCTTGCAGTTGAGCCGCCTTCGGGCATGGGCCCTCACTTCAGCCCTCAAGGGAGATCACGAGACTGGAGTCGCTTCGGCCCTGGCGACGTCCCTGGCCCGAACGCTAACCCTAGCTAAGGCTCTCTCCCCATGGGGACCCAATGCCAACGTCTCACAACATCAGTCGTCTGAGGTCCAGAAGCGGTGCAGACTGACCCGGCATGGAAGCTGGAAGCTCCCCATGTCGTTTCCCAGGCCCGGCTACAGCAGCACGAGAGGTTTCCGGAGGTCCCCTCGACCAGGGCCGATTCACGTGTGCGGCCTTGGCAGCCAAATACGGATCCCGACCGGCACCGTTCCTTGGGCACTCAATGCAGCCCTTCCCGGAGACCACTGCCCTGCTGTGGTTTCGGCGCCTGGAGCCTGCTGGGAGCTAACCCTGTCCCTAACCCAAACCCGATCCGGGACCCTCCACCGAAACCTAAGCCTGCCTCGACCATTAGCCCTGCAATTGAGCCGCCTTCGGGCACGGGCCCTCACTTCAGCCCTCAAGGGAGATCACGAGACTGGAGTCGCTTCGGCCCTGGCGACGTCCCTGGACCGAACCCTAACCCTAGCTAACGCTCTCTCCCCAAGGGGACTCAATTCCAACGTCTGACAACATCACTCGTCTGAGGTCCAGAAGAGGTGCAGACGGACACGGCATGGACGCTGGAAGCTCCCCATGTCGTTTCCCAGGCCCGGCTGCAGCTGCCCGTGAGGATTCCGGAGGCCTCCTCGACCAGGGCGGATCGACGAGTGTGGCCTTGGCAGCCAAAGACGGATCCTGACCGGCACCGTCCCTTATGCCCTCAACTCAGCCCTTCGCGGAGACCACTGCCCTGCTGTGGGTTCGGCGCCTGGAGCCTCCTGGGTGCTAACCCTAACCCTAACCCTACCCCAAACCGGGACCCTCCACCGAAACCTAAGCCTGCCTCGATCCCTAACCCTGCAATTGGGCCGCCTTCTGGCACGGGCCCTCCCTTCAGCCCTCGAGGGAGATCTCGAGACCGGAGTCGCTTTGGCCATGGCGACGTCCCTGGCCCGAACCCTAACCCTAGCTAAGGCTCTCTCCCCATGGGACCCAATGCCAACGTCTGACCACATCACGTGCCTGGAGTCCAGATGCGGGGCCGGCGGACTGGGCATGGAAGCTGGAATCTCCCCATGTCGTTTCCAAGGCCAGCCTGCAGCTGTCCGTGAGGATTCAAGAGGCCTCCTCGACCAGGGGGGATCGACGTGTATGGCCTTGGCAGCCAAAGATGGATCCTGACCGGCACCGTCCCCTGTGCCCTCAACTCAGACCTTCGCGGAGACTACTGCCCTGCTGTGGGTTCGGCGCCTGCAGCCTCCTGGGAGCTAACCCTAACCCTAACCCTACCCCGAACCGGGAACCTCCACCGAAACCTAAGCCTGCCTCGATCCCTAACCTTGCAGTTGAGCCGCCTTCGGGCATGGGCCCTCACTTCAGCCCTCAAGGGAGATCACGAGACTGGAGTCGCTTCGGCCCTGGCGACGTCCCTGGCCCGAACGCTAACCCTAGCTAAGGCTCTCTCCCCATGGGGACCCAATGCCAACGTCTCACAACATCAGTCGTCTGAGGTCCAGAAGCGGTGCAGACTGACCCGGCATGGAAGCTGGAAGCTCCCCATGTCGTTTCCCAGGCCCGGCTACAGCAGCACGAGAGGTTTCCGGAGGTCCCCTCGACCAGGGCCGATTCACGTGTGCGGCCTTGGCAGCCAAATACGGATCCCGACCGGCACCGTTCCTTGGGCACTCAATGCAGCCCTTCCCGGAGACCACTGCCCTGCTGTGGTTTCGGCGCCTGGAGCCTGCTGGGAGCTAACCCTGTCCCTAACCCAAACCCGATCCGGGACCCTCCACCGAAACCTAAGCCTGCCTCGACCATTAGCCCTGCAATTGAGCCGCCTTCGGGCACGGGCCCTCACTTCAGCCCTCAAGGGAGATCACGAGACTGGAGTCGCTTCGGCCCTGGCGACGTCCCTGGACCGAACCCTAACCCTAGCTAACGCTCTCTCCCCAAGGGGACTCAATTCCAACGTCTGACAACATCACTCGTCTGAGGTCCAGAAGAGGTGCAGACGGACACGGCATGGACGCTGGAAGCTCCCCATGTCGTTTCCCAGGCCCGGCTGCAGCTGCCCGTGAGGATTCCGGAGGCCTCCTCGACCAGGGCGGATCGACGAGTGTGGCCTTGGCAGCCAAAGACGGATCCTGACCGGCACCGTCCCTTATGCCCTCAACTCAGCCCTTCGCGGAGACCACTGCCCTGCTGTGGGTTCGGCGCCTGGAGCCTCCTGGGTGCTAACCCTAACCCTAACCCTACCCCAAACCGGGACCCTCCACCGAAACCTAAGCCTGCCTCGATCCCTAACCCTGCAATTGGGCCGCCTTCTGGCACGGGCCCTCCCTTCAGCCTCGAGGGAGATCTCGAGACCGGAGTCGCTTTGGCCATGGCGACGTCCCTGGCCCGAACCCTAACCCTAGCTAAGGCTCTCTCCCCATGGGACCCAATGCCAACGTCTGACCACATCACGTGCCTGGAGTCCAGATGCGGGGCCGGCGGACTGGGCATGGAAGCTGGAATCTCCCCATGTCGTTTCCAAGGCCAGCCTGCAGCTGTCCGTGAGGATTCAAGAGGCCTCCTCGACCAGGGGGGATCGACGTGTATGGCCTTGGCAGCCAAAGATGGATCCTGACCGGCACCGTCCCCTGTGCCCTCAACTCAGACCTTCGCGGAGACTACTGCCCTGCTGTGGGTTCGGCGCCTGCAGCCTCCTGGGAGCTAACCCTAACCCTAACCCTACCCCGAACCGGGAACCTCCACCGAAACCTAAGCCTGCCTCGATCCCTAACCTTGCAGTTGAGCCGCCTTCGGGCATGGGCCCTCACTTCAGCCTCAAGGGAGATCACGAGACTGGAGTCGCTTCGGCCCTGGCGACGTCCCTGGCCCGAACGCTAACCCTAGCTAAGGCTCTCTCCCCATGGGGACCCAATGCCAACGTCTCACAACATCAGTCGTCTGAGGTCCAGAAGCGGTGCAGACTGACCCGGCATGGAAGCTGGAAGCTCCCCATGTCGTTTCCCAGGCCCGGCTACAGCAGCACGAGAGGTTTCCGGAGGTCCCCTCGACCAGGGGCCGATTCACGTGTGCGGCCTTGGCAGCCAAATACGGATCCCGACCGGCACCGTTCCTTGGGCACTCAATGCAGCCCTTCCCGGAGACCACTGCCCTGCTGTGGTTTCGGCGCCTGGAGCCTGCTGGGAGCTAACCCTGTCCCTAACCCAAACCCGATCCGGGACCCTCCACCGAAACCTAAGCCTGCCTCGACCATTAGCCCTGCAATTGAGCCGCCTTCGGGCACGGGCCCTCACTTCAGCCCTCAAGGGAGATCACGAGACTGGAGTCGCTTCGGCCCTGGCGACGTCCCTGGACCGAACCCTAACCCTAGCTAACGCTCTCTCCCCAAGGGGACTCAATTCCAACGTCTGACAACATCACTCGTCTGAGGTCCAGAAGAGGTGCAGACGGACACGGCATGGACGCTGGAAGCTCCCCATGTCGTTTCCCAGGCCCGGCTGCAGCTGCCCGTGAGGATTCCGGAGGCCTCCTCGACCAGGGCGGATCGACGAGTGTGGCCTTGGCAGCCAAAGACGGATCCTGACCGGCACCGTCCCTTATGCCCTCAACTCAGCCCTTCGCGGAGACCACTGCCCTGCTGTGGGTTCGGCGCCTGGAGCCTCCTGGGTGCTAACCCTAACCCTAACCCTACCCCAAACCGGGACCCTCCACCGAAACCTAAGCCTGCCTCGATCCCTAACCCTGCAATTGGGCCGCCTTCTGGCACGGGCCCTCCCTTCAGCCCTCGAGGGAGATCTCGAGACCGGAGTCGCTTTGGCCATGGCGACGTCCCTGGCCCGAACCCTAACCCTAGCTAAGGCTCTCTCCCCATGGGACCCAATGCCAACGTCTGACCACATCACGTGCCTGGAGTCCAGATGCGGGGCCGGCGGACTGGGCATGGAAGCTGGAATCTCCCCATGTCGTTTCCAAGGCCAGCCTGCAGCTGTCCGTGAGGATTCAAGAGGCCTCCTCGACCAGGGGGGATCGACGTGTATGGCCTTGGCAGCCAAAGATGGATCCTGACCGGCACCGTCCCCTGTGCCCTCAACTCAGACCTTCGCGGAGACTACTGCCCTGCTGTGGGTTCGGCGCCTGCAGCCTCCTGGGAGCTAACCCTAACCCTAACCCTACCCGAACCGGGAACCTCCACCGAAACCTAAGCCTGCCTCGATCCCTAACCTTGCAGTTGAGCCGCCTTCGGGCATGGGCCCTCACTTCAGCCCTCAAGGGAGATCACGAGACTGGAGTCGCTTCGGCCCTGGCGACGTCCCTGGCCCGAACGCTAACCCTAGCTAAGGCTCTCTCCCATGGGGACCCAATGCCAACGTCTCACAACATCAGTCGTCTGAGGTCCAGAAGCGGTGCAGACTGACCCGGCATGGAAGCTGGAAGCTCCCCATGTCGTTTCCCAGGCCCGGCTACAGCAGCACGAGAGGTTTCCGGAGGTCCCCTCGACCAGGGGCCGATTCACGTGTGCGGCCTTGGCAGCCAAATACGGATCCCGACCGGCACCGTTCCTTGGGCACTCAATGCAGCCCTTCCCGGAGACCACTGCCCTGCTGTGGTTTCGGCGCCTGGAGCCTGCTGGGAGCTAACCCTGTCCCTAACCCAAACCCGATCCGGGACCCTCCACCGAAACCTAAGCCTGCCTCGACCATTAGCCCTGCAATTGAGCCGCCTTCGGGCACGGGCCCTCACTTCAGCCCTCAAGGGAGATCACGAGACTGGAGTCGCTTCGGCCCTGGCGACGTCCCTGGACCGAACCCTAACCCTAGCTAACGCTCTCTCCCCAAGGGGACTCAATTCCAACGTCTGACAACATCACTCGTCTGAGGTCCAGAAGAGGTGCAGACGGACACGGCATGGACGCTGGAAGCTCCCCATGTCGTTTCCCAGGCCCGGCTGCAGCTGCCCGTGAGGATTCCGGAGGCCTCCTCGACCAGGGCGGATCGACGAGTGTGGCCTTGGCAGCCAAAGACGGATCCTGACCGGCACCGTCCCTTATGCCCTCAACTCAGCCCTTCGCGGAGACCACTGCCCTGCTGTGGGTTCGGCGCCTGGAGCCTCCTGGGTGCTAACCCTAACCCTAACCCTACCCCAAACCGGGACCCTCCACCGAAACCTAAGCCTGCCTCGATCCCTAACCCTGCAATTGGGCCGCCTTCTGGCACGGGCCCTCCCTTCAGCCCTCGAGGGAGATCTCGAGACCGGAGTCGCTTTGGCCATGGCGACGTCCCTGGCCCGAACCCTAACCCTAGCTAAGGCTCTCTCCCATGGGACCCAATGCCAACGTCTGACCACATCACGTGCCTGGAGTCCAGATGCGGGGCCGGCGGACTGGGCATGGAAGCTGGAATCTCCCCATGTCGTTTCCAAGGCCAGCCTGCAGCTGTCCGTGAGGATTCAAGAGGCCTCCTCGACCAGGGGGGATCGACGTGTATGGCCTTGGCAGCCAAAGATGGATCCTGACCGGCACCGTCCCCTGTGCCCTCAACTCAGACCTTCGCGGAGACTACTGCCCTGCTGTGGGTTCGGCGCCTGCAGCCTCCTGGGAGCTAACCCTAACCCTAACCCTACCCCGAACCGGGAACCTCCACCGAAACCTAAGCCTGCCTCGATCCCTAACCTTGCAGTTGAGCCGCCTTCGGGCATGGGCCCTCACTTCAGCCCTCAAGGGAGATCACGAGACTGGAGTCGCTTCGGCCCTGGCGACGTCCTGGCCCGAACGCTAACCCTAGCTAAGGCTCTCTCCCCATGGGGACCCAATGCCAACGTCTCACAACATCAGTCGTCTGAGGTCCAGAAGCGGTGCAGACTGACCCGGCATGGAAGCTGGAAGCTCCCATGTCGTTTCCCAGGCCCGGCTACAGCAGCACGAGAGGTTTCCGGAGGTCCCCTCGACCAGGGGCCGATTCACGTGTGCGGCCTTGGCAGCCAAATACGGATCCCGACCGGCACCGTTCCTTGGGCACTCAATGCAGCCCTTCCCGGAGACCACTGCCCTGCTGTGGTTTCGGCGCCTGGAGCCTGCTGGGAGCTAACCCTGTCCCTAACCCAAACCCGATCCGGGACCCTCCACCGAAACCTAAGCCTGCCTCGACCATTAGCCCTGCAATTGAGCCGCCTTCGGGCACGGGCCCTCACTTCAGCCCTCAAGGGAGATCACGAGACTGGAGTCGCTTCGGCCCTGGCGACGTCCCTGGACCGAACCCTAACCCTAGCTAACGCTCTCTCCCCAAGGGGACTCAATTCCAACGTCTGACAACATCACTCGTCTGAGGTCCAGAAGAGGTGCAGACGGACACGGCATGGACGCTGGAAGCTCCCATGTCGTTTCCCAGGCCCGGCTGCAGCTGCCCGTGAGGATTCCGGAGGCCTCCTCGACCAGGGCGGATCGACGAGTGTGGCCTTGGCAGCCAAAGACGGATCCTGACCGGCACCGTCCCTTATGCCCTCAACTCAGCCCTTCGCGGAGACCACTGCCCTGCTGTGGGTTCGGCGCCTGGAGCCTCCTGGGTGCTAACCCTAACCCTAACCCTACCCCAAACCGGGACCCTCCCCTGAAACCTAAGCCTGCCTCGATCCCTAACCCTGCAATTGGGCCGCCTTCTGGCACGGGCCCTCCCTTCAGCCCTCGAGGGAGATCTCGAGACCGGAGTCGCTTTGGCCATGGCGACGTCCCTGGCCCGAACCCTAACCCTAGCTAAGGCTCTCTCCCATGGGACCCAATGCCAACGTCTGACCACATCACGTGCCTGGAGTCCAGATGCGGGGCGGCGGACTGGGCATGGAAGCTGGAATCTCCCATGTCGTTTCCAAGGCCAGCCTGCAGCTGTCCGTGAGGATTCAAGAGGCCTCCTCGACCAGGGGGGATCGACGTGTATGGCCTTGGCAGCCAAAGATGGATCCTGACCGGCACCGTCCCTGTGCCCTCAACTCAGACCTTCGCGGAGACTACTGCCCTGCTGTGGGTTCGGCGCCTGCAGCCTCCTGGGAGCTAACCTAACCCTAACCCTACCCCGAACCGGGAACCTCCACCGAAACCTAAGCCTGCCTCGATCCCTAACCTTGCAGTTGAGCCGCCTTCGGGCATGGGCCTCACTTCAGCCCTCAAGGGAGATCACGAGACTGGAGTCGCTTCGGCCCTGGCGACGTCCTGGCCCG
The DNA here is from genome assembly GCF_027475565.1 of Acinonyx jubatus. Classification (NCBI taxonomy): domain Eukaryota; kingdom Metazoa; phylum Chordata; class Mammalia; order Carnivora; family Felidae; genus Acinonyx; species Acinonyx jubatus. The sequence continues at coordinate 9,469 of NW_026464001.1, forward strand.
AACGCTAACCCTAGCTAAGGCTCTCTCCCCATGGGGACCCAATGCCAACGTCTCACAACATCAGTCGTCTGAGGTCCAGAAGCGGTGCAGACTGACCCGGCATGGAAGCTGGAAGCTCCCATGTCGTTTCCCAGGCCGGCTACAGCAGCACGAGAGGTTTCCGGAGGTCCCTCGACCAGGGCCGATTCACGTGTGCGGCCTTGGCAGCCAAATACGGATCCCGACCGGCACCGTTCCTTGGGCACTCAATGCAGCCCTTCCCGGAGACCACTGCCTGCTGTGGTTTCGGCGCCTGGAGCCTGCTGGGAGCTAACCCTGTCCCTAACCCAACCCGATCCGGGACCCTCACCGAAACCTAAGCCTGCCTCGACCATTAGCCCTGCAATTGAGCCGCCTTCGGGCACGGGCCCTCACTTCAGCCTCAAGGGAGATCACGAGACTGGAGTCGCTTCGGCCCTGGCGACGTCCTGGACCGAACCCTAACCTAGCTAACGCTCTCTCCCCAAGGGGACTCAATTCCAACGTCTGACAACATCACTCGTCTGAGGTCCAGAAGAGGTGCAGACGGACACGGCATGGACGCTGGAAGCTCCCATGTCGTTTCCCAGGCCCGGCTGCAGCTGCCCGTGAGGATTCCGGAGGCCTCCTCGACCAGGGCGGATCGACGAGTGTGGCCTTGGCAGCCAAAGACGGATCCTGACCGGCACCGTCCCTTATGCCCTCAACTCAGCCCTTCGCGGAGACCACTGCCCTGCTGTGGGTTCGGCGCCTGGAGCCTCCTGGGTGCTAACCCTAACCCTAACCCTACCCCAAACCGGGACCTCCACCGAAACCTAAGCCTGCCTCGATCCCTAACCCTGCAATTGGGCCGCCTTCTGGCACGGGCCTCCCTTCAGCCCTCGAGGGAGATCTCGAGACCGGAGTCGCTTTGGCCATGGCGACGTCCCTGGCCCGAACCCTAACCCTAGCTAAGGCTCTCTCCCCATGGGACCCAATGCCAACGTCTGACCACATCACGTGCCTGGAGTCCAGATGCGGGGCCGGCGGACTGGGCATGGAAGCTGGAATCTCCCATGTCGTTTCCAAGGCCAGCCTGCAGCTGTCCGTGAGGATTCAAGAGGCCTCCTCGACCAGGGGGGATCGACGTGTATGGCCTTGGCAGCCAAAGATGGATCCTGACCGGCACCGTCCCTGTGCCCTCAACTCAGACCTTCGCGGAGACTACTGCCCTGCTGTGGGTTCGGCGCCTGCAGCCTCCTGGGAGCTAACCCTAACCCTAACCCTACCCCGAACCGGGAACCTCCACCGAAACCTAAGCCTGCCTCGATCCCTAACCTTGCAGTTGAGCCGCCTTCGGGCATGGGCCCTCACTTCAGCCCTCAAGGGAGATCACGAGACTGGAGTCGCTTCGGCCTGGCGACGTCCTGGCCGAACGCTAACCCTAGCTAAGGCTCTCTCCCCATGGGGACCCAATGCCAACGTCTCACAACATCAGTCGTCTGAGGTCCAGAAGCGGTGCAGACTGACCCGGCATGGAAGCTGGAAGCTCCCATGTCGTTTCCCAGGCCCGGCTACAGCAGCACGAGAGGTTTCCGGAGGTCCCTCGACCAGGGGCCGATTCACGTGTGCGGCCTTGGCAGCCAAATACGGATCCCGACCGGCACCGTTCCTTGGGCACTCAATGCAGCCCTTCCGGAGACCACTGCCCTGCTGTGGTTTCGGCGCCTGGAGCCTGCTGGGAGCTAACCCTGTCCCTAACCCAAACCCGATCCGGGACCCTCCACCGAAACCTAAGCCTGCCTCGACCATTAGCCCTGCAATTGAGCCGCCTTCGGGCACGGGCCCTCACTTCAGCCCTCAAGGGAGATCACGAGACTGGAGTCGCTTCGGCCCTGGCGACGTCCTGGACCGAACCCTAACCCTAGCTAACGCTCTCTCCCAAGGGGACTCAATTCCAACGTCTGACAACATCACTCGTCTGAGGTCCAGAAGAGGTGCAGACGGACACGGCATGGACGCTGGAAGCTCCCCATGTCGTTTCCCAGGCCCGGCTGCAGCTGCCCGTGAGGATTCCGGAGGCCTCCTCGACCAGGGCGGATCGACGAGTGTGGCCTTGGCAGCCAAAGACGGATCCTGACCGGCACCGTCCCTTATGCCCTCAACTCAGCCCTTCGCGGAGACCACTGCCCTGCTGTGGGTTCGGCGCTGGAGCCTCCTGGGTGCTAACCCTAACCCTAACCCTACCCCAAACCGGGACCTCCACCGAAACCTAAGCCTGCCTCGATCCCTAACCCTGCAATTGGGCCGCCTTCTGGCACGGGCCCTCCTTCAGCCCTCGAGGGAGATCTCGAGACCGGAGTCGCTTTGGCCATGGCGACGTCCCTGGCCCGAACCCTAACCCTAGCTAAGGCTCTCTCCCCATGGGACCCAATGCCAACGTCTGACCACATCACGTGCCTGGAGTCCAGATGCGGGGCGGCGGACTGGGCATGGAAGCTGGAATCTCCCCATGTCGTTTCCAAGGCCAGCCTGCAGCTGTCCGTGAGGATTCAAGAGGCCTCCTCGACCAGGGGGGATCGACGTGTATGGCCTTGGCAGCCAAAGATGGATCCTGACCGGCACCGTCCCTGTGCCCTCAACTCAGACCTTCGCGGAGACTACTGCCCTGCTGTGGGTTCGGCGCCTGCAGCCTCCTGGGAGCTAACCCTAACCCTAACCCTACCCGAACCGGGAACCTCCACCGAAACCTAAGCCTGCCTCGATCCCTAACCTTGCAGTTGAGCCGCCTTCGGGCATGGGCCCTCACTTCAGCCCTCAAGGGAGATCACGAGACTGGAGTCGCTTCGGCCCTGGCGACGTCCTGGCCCGAACGCTAACCCTAGCTAAGGCTCTCTCCCATGGGGACCCAATGCCAACGTCTCACAACATCAGTCGTCTGAGGTCCAGAAGCGGTGCAGACTGACCCGGCATGGAAGCTGGAAGCTCCCATGTCGTTTCCCAGGCCCGGCTACAGCAGCACGAGAGGTTTCCGGAGGTCCCCTCGACCAGGGGCCGATTCACGTGTGCGGCCTTGGCAGCCAAATACGGATCCCGACCGGCACCGTTCCTTGGGCACTCAATGCAGCCCTTCCCGGAGACCACTGCCCTGCTGTGGTTTCGGCGCCTGGAGCCTGCTGGGAGCTAACCCTGTCCCTAACCCAAACCCGATCCGGGACCCTCCACCGAAACCTAAGCCTGCCTCGACCATTAGCCTGCAATTGAGCCGCCTTCGGGCACGGGCCCTCACTTCAGCCTCAAGGGAGATCACGAGACTGGAGTCGCTTCGGCCTGGCGACGTCCCTGGACCGAACCTAACCCTAGCTAACGCTCTCTCCCCAAGGGGACTCAATTCCAACGTCTGACAACATCACTCGTCTGAGGTCCAGAAGAGGTGCAGACGGACACGGCATGGACGCTGGAAGCTCCCATGTCGTTTCCCAGGCCCGGCTGCAGCTGCCCGTGAGGATTCCGGAGGCCTCCTCGACCAGGGCGGATCGACGAGTGTGGCCTTGGCAGCCAAAGACGGATCCTGACCGGCACCGTCCCTTATGCCCTCAACTCAGCCCTTCGCGGAGACCACTGCCCTGCTGTGGGTTCGGCGCCTGGAGCCTCCTGGGTGCTAACCCTAACCCTAACCCTACCCAAACCGGGACCTCCACCGAAACCTAAGCCTGCCTCGATCCCTAACCCTGCAATTGGGCCGCCTTCTGGCACGGGCCCTCCCTTCAGCCCTCGAGGGAGATCTCGAGACCGGAGTCGCTTTGGCCATGGCGACGTCCCTGGCCCGAACCCTAACCCTAGCTAAGGCTCTCTCCCCATGGGACCCAATGCCAACGTCTGACCACATCACGTGCCTGGAGTCCAGATGCGGGGCCGGCGGACTGGGCATGGAAGCTGGAATCTCCCCATGTCGTTTCCAAGGCCAGCCTGCAGCTGTCCGTGAGGATTCAAGAGGCCTCCTCGACCAGGGGGGATCGACGTGTATGGCCTTGGCAGCCAAAGATGGATCCTGACCGGCACCGTCCCCTGTGCCCTCAACTCAGACCTTCGCGGAGACTACTGCCCTGCTGTGGGTTCGGCGCCTGCAGCCTCCTGGGAGCTAACCCTAACCCTAACCCTACCCGAACCGGGAACCTCCACCGAAACCTAAGCCTGCCTCGATCCCTAACCTTGCAGTTGAGCCGCCTTCGGGCATGGGCCCTCACTTCAGCCCTCAAGGGAGATCACGAGACTGGAGTCGCTTCGGCCCTGGCGACGTCCCTGGCCCGAACGCTAACCCTAGCTAAGGCTCTCTCCCCATGGGGACCCAATGCCAACGTCTCACAACATCAGTCGTCTGAGGTCCAGAAGCGGTGCAGACTGACCCGGCATGGAAGCTGGAAGCTCCCCATGTCGTTTCCCAGGCCCGGCTACAGCAGCACGAGAGGTTTCCGGAGGTCCCCTCGACCAGGGGCCGATTCACGTGTGCGGCCTTGGCAGCCAAATACGGATCCCGACCGGCACCGTTCCTTGGGCACTCAATGCAGCCCTTCCCGGAGACCACTGCCCTGCTGTGGTTTCGGCGCCTGGAGCCTGCTGGGAGCTAACCCTGTCCCTAACCCAAACCCGATCCGGGACCCTCCACCGAAACCTAAGCCTGCCTCGACCATTAGCCCTGCAATTGAGCCGCCTTCGGGCACGGGCCCTCACTTCAGCCCTCAAGGGAGATCACGAGACTGGAGTCGCTTCGGCCCTGGCGACGTCCCTGGACCGAACCCTAACCCTAGCTAACGCTCTCTCCCCAAGGGGACTCAATTCCAACGTCTGACAACATCACTCGTCTGAGGTCCAGAAGAGGTGCAGACGGACACGGCATGGACGCTGGAAGCTCCCCATGTCGTTTCCCAGGCCCGGCTGCAGCTGCCCGTGAGGATTCCGGAGGCCTCCTCGACCAGGGCGGATCGACGAGTGTGGCCTTGGCAGCCAAAGACGGATCCTGACCGGCACCGTCCCTTATGCCCTCAACTCAGCCCTTCGCGGAGACCACTGCCCTGCTGTGGGTTCGGCGCCTGGAGCCTCCTGGGTGCTAACCCTAACCCTAACCCTACCCCAAACCGGGACCCTCCACCGAAACCTAAGCCTGCCTCGATCCCTAACCCTGCAATTGGGCCGCCTTCTGGCACGGGCCCTCCTTCAGCCCTCGAGGGAGATCTCGAGACCGGAGTCGCTTTGGCCATGGCGACGTCCCTGGCCCGAACCCTAACCCTAGCTAAGGCTCTCTCCCCATGGGACCCAATGCCAACGTCTGACAACATCACGTGCCTGGAGTCCAGATGCGGGGCCGGCGGACTGGGCATGGAAGCTGGAATCTCCCCATGTCGTTTCCAAGGCCAGCCTGCAGCTGTCCGTGAGGATTCAAGAGGCCTCCTCGACCAGGGGGATCGACGTGTATGGCCTTGGCAGCCAAAGATGGATCCTGACCGGCACCGTCCCCTGTGCCCTCAACTCAGACCTTCGCGGAGACTACTGCCCTGCTGTGGGTTCGGCGCCTGCAGCCTCCTGGGAGCTAACCCTAACCCTAACCCTACCCGAACCGGGAACCTCCACCGAAACCTAAGCCTGCCTCGATCCCTAACCTTGCAGTTGAGCCGCCTTCGGGCATGGGCCCTCACTTCAGCCCTCAAGGGAGATCACGAGACTGGAGTCGCTTCGGCCCTGGCGACGTCCCTGGCCCGAACGCTAACCCTAGCTAAGGCTCTCTCCCCATGGGGACCCAATGCCAACGTCTCACAACATCAGTCGTCTGAGGTCCAGAAGCGGTGCAGACTGACCCGGCATGGAAGCTGGAAGCTCCCCATGTCGTTTCCCAGGCCCGGCTACAGCAGCACGAGAGGTTTCCGGAGGTCCCCTCGACCAGGGGCCGATTCACGTGTGCGGCCTTGGCAGCCAAATACGGATCCCGACCGGCACCGTTCCTTGGGCACTCAATGCAGCCCTTCCCGGAGACCACTGCCCTGCTGTGGTTTCGGCGCCTGGAGCCTGCTGGGAGCTAACCCTGTCCCTAACCCAAACCCGATCCGGGACCCTCCACCGAAACCTAAGCCTGCCTCGACCATTAGCCCTGCAATTGAGCCGCCTTCGGGCACGGGCCCTCACTTCAGCCCTCAAGGGAGATCACGAGACTGGAGTCGCTTCGGCCCTGGCGACGTCCCTGGACCGAACCCTAACCCTAGCTAACGCTCTCTCCCCAAGGGGACTCAATTCCAACGTCTGACAACATCACTCGTCTGAGGTCCAGAAGAGGTGCAGACGGACACGGCATGGACGCTGGAAGCTCCCCATGTCGTTTCCCAGGCCCGGCTGCAGCTGCCCGTGAGGATTCCGGAGGCCTCCTCGACCAGGGCGGATCGACGAGTGTGGCCTTGGCAGCCAAAGACGGATCCTGACCGGCACCGTCCCTTATGCCCTCAACTCAGCCCTTCGCGGAGACCACTGCCCTGCTGTGGGTTCGGCGCCTGGAGCCTCCTGGGTGCTAACCCTAACCCTAACCCTACCCCAAACCGGGACCCTCCACCGAAACCTAAGCCTGCCTCGATCCCTAACCCTGCAATTGGGCCGCCTTCTGGCACGGGCCCTCCCTTCAGCCCTCGAGGGAGATCTCGAGACCGGAGTCGCTTTGGCCATGGCGACGTCCCTGGCCCGAACCCTAACCCTAGCTAAGGCTCTCTCCCCATGGGACCCAATGCCAACGTCTGACCACATCACGTGCCTGGAGTCCAGATGCGGGGCCGGCGGACTGGGCATGGAAGCTGGAATCTCCCCATGTCGTTTCCAAGGCCAGCCTGCAGCTGTCCGTGAGGATTCAAGAGGCCTCCTCGACCAGGGGGATCGACGTGTATGGCCTTGGCAGCCAAAGATGGATCCTGACCGGCACCGTCCCCTGTGCCCTCAACTCAGACCTTCGCGGAGACTACTGCCCTGCTGTGGGTTCGGCGCCTGCAGCCTCCTGGGAGCTAACCCTAACCCTAACCCTACCCCGAACCGGGAACCTCCACCGAAACCTAAGCCTGCCTCGATCCCTAACCTTGCAGTTGAGCCGCCTTCGGGCATGGGCCCTCACTTCAGCCCTCAAGGGAGATCACGAGACTGGAGTCGCTTCGGCCCTGGCGACGTCCCTGGCCCGAACGCTAACCCTAGCTAAGGCTCTCTCCCCATGGGGACCCAATTCCAACGTCTCACAACATCAGTCGTCTGAGGTCCAGAAGCGGTGCAGACTGACCCGGCATGGAAGCTGGAAGCTCCCCATGTCGTTTCCCAGGCCCGGCTACACAGCTCGGGAGGTTTCCGGAGGTCCCCTCGACCAGGAGCTGATTCACGTGTGCGGCCTTGGCAGCCAAAAACGGATCCCGACCGGCACCGTTCCTTGGGCACTCAATTCAGCCCTTCCCGGAGACCACTGCCCTGCTTGGTTTCGGCGCCTGGAGCCTGCTGGGAGCTAACCCTGTCCCTAACCCAAACCCGATCCGGGACCCTCCACCGAAATCTAAGCCTGCCTCGACCATTAGCCCTGCAATTGAGCCGCCTTCGGGCACGGGCCCTCACTTCAGCCCTCAAGGGAGATCACGAGACTGGAGTCGCTTCGGCCCTGGCGACATCCCTGGACCGAACCCTAACCCTAGCTAACGCTCTCTCCCCAAGGGGACTCAATTCCAACGTCTGACAACATCACTCGTCTGAGGTCCAGAAGAGGTGCAGACTGACACGGCATGGACGCTGGAAGCTCGCCATGTCGTTTCCCAGTCCCGGCTGCAGCTGCCCGTGAGGATTCCGGAGGCCTCCTCGACCAGGGCGGATCGACGAGTGTGGCCTTGGCAGCCAAAGACGGATCCTGACCGGCACCGTCCCTTATGCCCTCAACTCAGCCCTTCTTGGAGACCACTGCCCTGCTGTGGGTTCGGCGCCTGGAGCCTCCTGGGTGTTAACCCTAACCCTAACCCTACCCCAAACCGGGACTCTCCACCGAAACCTAAGCCTGCCTCGATCCCTAACCCTGCAATTGGGCCGCCTTCTGGCACGGGACCTCCCTTCAGCCCTCGAGGGAGATCCCGAGACCGGAGTCGCATTGGCCATGGCGACGTCCCTGGCCCGAACCCTAACCCTAGCTAAGGCTCTCTCCCCATGGGACCCAATGCCAACGTCTGACAACATCACGTGCCTGGAGTCCAGATGCGGGGCCGGCGGACTGGGCATGGAAGCTGGAATCTCCCCATGTCGTTTCCAAGGCCAGCCTGCAGCTGTCCGTGAGGATTCAAGACGCCTCCTTGACCAGGGGTGATCGACGTGTATGGCCTTGGCAGCCAAAGATGGATCCTGACCGGCACCGTCCCCTGTGCCCTCAACTCAGACCTTCGCGGAGACTACTGCCCTGCTGCTGGTTCGGCGCCTGCAGCCTCCTGGGAGCTAACCCTAACCCTAACCCTACCCCGAACCGGGAACCTCCACCGAAACCTAAGCCTGCCTCGATCCCTAACCTTGCAGTTGAGCCGCCTTCGGGCATGGGCCCTCACTTCAGCCCTCAAGGGAGATCACGAGACTGGAGTCGCTTCGGCCCTGGCGACGTCCCTGGCCCGAACGCTAACCCCAGCTAAGGCTCTCTCCCCATGGGGACCCAATTCCAACGTCTCACAACATCAGTCGTCTGAGGTCCAGAAGCGGTGCAGACTGACCCGGCATGGAAGCTGGAAGCTCCCCATGTCGTTTCCCAGGCCCGGCTACACAGCACGGGAGGTTTCCGGAGGTCCCCTCGACCAGGGGCCGATTCACGTGTGCGGCCTTGGCAGCCAAATACGGATCCCGACCGGCACCGTTCCTTGGGCACTCAATTCAGCCCTTCCCGGAGACCACTGCCCTGCTGTGGTGTCGGCGCCTGGAGCCTGCTCGGAGCTAACCCTGTCCCTAACCCAAACCCGATCCGGGACCCTCCACCGAAACCTAAGCCTGCCTCGACCATTAGCCCTGCAATTGAGCCGCCTTCGGGCACGGGCCCTCACTTCAGCCCTCAAGGGAGATCACGAGACTGGAGTCGGTTAGGCCCTGGCGACGTCCCTGGACCGAACCCTAACCCTAGCTAACGCTCTCTCCCCAAGGGGACTCAATTCCAACGTCTGACAACATCACTCGTCTGAGGTCCAGAAGAGGTGCAGACTGACACGGCCTGGAAGCTGGAAGCTCGCCATGTCGTTTCCCAGGCCCGGCTGCAGCTGCCCGTGAGGATTCCGGAGGCCTCCTCGACCAGGGCGGATCGACGAGTGTGGCCTTGGGAGCCAAAGACGGATCCTGACCGGCACCGTCCCTTGTGCCCTCAACTCAGCCCTTCGCGGAGACCACTGCCCTGCTGTGGGTTCGGCGCCTGCATCCTCCTGGGTGCTAACCCTAACCCTAACCCTACCTCGAACCGGGAACCTCCACCGAAACCTAAGCCTGCCTCGACCATTAGCCCTGCAATTGAGCCGCCTTCGGGCACGGGCCCTCACTTCAGCCCTCAAGGCAGATCACGAGACAGGAGTCGCTTCGGCCCTGGCGACGTCCCTGGCCCGAACGCTAACCCTAGCTAAGGCTCTCTCCCCATGGGGACCCAATGCCCACGTCTCACAACATCACTCGTCTGAGGTCCAGAAGCGGTGCAGACTGACCCGGCATGGAAGCTGGAAGCTCCCCATGTCGTTTCCCAGGCCCGGCTACAGCAGCACGAGAGGTTTCCGGAGGTCCCCTCAAACAGGGGCCGATTCACGTGTGCGGCCTTGGCAGCCAAATACGGATCCCGACCGGCACCGTTTCTTGGGTACTCAATGCAGCCCTTCCGGAGACCACTGCCCTGCTGTGGTTTCGGCGCCTGGAGCCTGCTGGTAGGTAACACTGTCCCTAACCCAAACCCGATCCGGGACCCTCCACCGAAACCTAAGCCTGCCTCGACCATTAGTCCTGCAATTGAGCCGCCTTCGGGCACGGGCCCTCACTTCAGCCCTCAAGGGAGATGACGAGACTGGAGTCGCTTCGGCCCTGGCGACGTCCCTGGACCGAACCCTAACCCTAGCTAACGCTCTCTCCCCAAGGGGACTCAATTCCAACGTCTGACAACATCACTCGTCTGAGGTCCAGAAGAGGTGCAGACGGACACGGCATGGACGCTGGAAGCTCCCCATGTCGTTTCCCAGGCCCGGCTGCAGCTGCCCGTGAGGATTCCGGAGACCTCCTCGACCAGGGCGGATCGACGAGTGTGGCCTTGGCAGCCAAAGACGGATCCTGACCGGCACCGTCCCTTATGCCCTCAACTCAGCCCTTCGCGGAGACCACTGCCCTGCTGTGGGTTCGGCGCCTGGAGCCTCCTGGGTGCTAACCCTAACCCTAACCCTACCCCAAACCGGGACCCTCCACCGAAACCTAAGCCTGCCTCGATCCCTAACCCTGCAATTGGGCCGCCTTCTGGCACGGGCCCTCCCTTCAGCCCTCGAGGGAGATCTCGAGACCGGAGTCGCTTTGGCCATGGCGACGTCCCTGGCCCGAACCCTAACCCTAGCTAAGGTTCTCTCCCCATGGGACCCAATGCCAACGTCTGACCACATCACGTGCCTGGAGTCCAGATGCGGGGCCGGCGGACTGGGCATGGAAGCTGGAATCTCCCCATGTCGTTTCCAAAGCCAGCCTGCAGCTGTCCGTGAGGATTCAAGAGGCCTCCTCGACCAGGGGGGATCGACGTGTATGGCCTTGGCAGCCAAAGATGGATCCTGACCGGCACCGTCCCCTGTGCCCTCAACTCAGACCTTCGCGGAGACTACTGCCCTGCTGTGGGTTCGGCGCCTGCAGCCTCCTGGGAGCTAACCCTAACCCTAACCCTACCCCGAACCGGGAACCTCCACCGAAACCTAAGCCTGCCTCGATCCCTAACCTTGCAGTTGAGCCGCCTTCGGGCATGGGCCCTCACTTCAGCCCTCAAGGGAGATCACGCGACAGGAGTCGCTTCGGCCCTGGCGACGTCCCTGGCCCGAACGCTAACCCTAGCTAAGGCTCTCTCCCCATGGGGACCCAATGCCAACGTCTCACAACATCACTCGTCTGAGGTCCAGAAGCGGTGCAGACTGACCCGGCATGGAAGCTGGAAGCTCCCCATGTCGTTTCCCAGGCCCGGCTACAGCAGCACGAGAGGTTTCCGGAGGTCCCCTCGACCAGGGCCGATTCACGTGTGCGGCCTTGGCAGCCAAATACGGATCCCGACCGGCACCGTTCCTTGGGCACTCAATGCAGCCCTTCCCGGAGACCACTGCCCTGCTGTGGTTTCGGCGCCTGGAGCCTACTGGGAGGTAAGAGTATCCCTAACCCAAACCCGATCCGGGACCCTCCACTGAAACCTAAGACTGCCTCGACCATTACCCCGGCAATTCAGCTGCCTTCGGGCACAGGCCCTCACTTCAGCCCTCAAGGGAGATCACGAGATTGGAGTCGTTTCGGCCCTGGCGACGTCCCTGGACCCAACCCTAACCCTAGCTAACGCTCTCTCCCCAAGGGGACTCAATTCCAACGTCTGACAACATCACTCGTCTGAGGTCCAGAAGAGGTGCAGACTGACACGGCATGGACGCTGGAAGCTCCCCATGTCGTTTCCCAGGCCCGGCTGCAGCTGCCCGTAAGGATTCCGGAGGCTTCCTCGACCAGGGCGGATCGACGAGTGTGGCCTTGGCAGCCAAAGACGGATCCTGACCGGCACCGTCCCCTGTGCCCTCAACTCAGACCTTCGCGGAGACTACTGCCCTGCTGTGGGTTCGGCACCTGCATCCTCCTGGGAGCTAACCCTAAACCTAACCCTAACCCGAACCGGGAACCTCGACCGAAACCTAAGCCTGCCTCGATCCCTAAGCCTGCAATTGAGACGCCTTCTGGCACGGGCCCTCCCTTCAGCCCTCGAGGGAGATCTCGAGACCGGAGTCGCTTTGGCCATGGCGACGTCCCAGGCCCGAACCCTAACCCTAGCTAAGGCTCGCTCCCCATGGGACCCAATGCCAACGTCTGACAACATCACGTGCCTGCAGCCCAGATGCGGGGCCGGTGGACTGGGCATGGAAGCGGGAATCTACCCAGGTCGTTTCCAAGGCCAGCCTGCAGCTTTTCGTGAGGATTCAAGTGGCCTCCTCGACCAGGGGGATCGACGTGTATGGCCTTGGCAGCCAAAGATGGATCCTGACCGGCACCGTCCCCTGTGCCCTCAACTCAGACCTTCGCGGAGACTACTGCCCTGCTGTGGGTTCGGCACCTGCATCCTCCTGGGAGCTAACCCTAAACCTAACCCTAACCCGAACCGGGAACCTCCACCGAAACCTAAGCCTGCCTCGACCATTAGCCCTGCAATTGAGCCGCCTTCGGGCACGGGCCCTCACTTCAGCCCTCAAGGGAGATCACGAGACTGGAGTCGCTTGGGCCCTGGTGACGTCCCTGGCCCGAACGCTAACCCTAGCTAAGGATCTCTCCCCATGGGGACCCAATGCCAACGTCTCACAACATCACTCGTCTGAGGTCCAGAAGCGGTGCAGACTGACCCGGCCTGGAAGCTGGAAGCTCCCCATGTCTTTTCCCAGGCCCGGCTACAGCAGCACGAGAGGTTTCCGGAGGTCCCCTCGACCAGGGGCCGATTCACGTGTGCGGCCTTGGCAGCCAAATACGGATCCCGACCGGCACCGTTCCTTGGGCACTCAATGCAGCCCTTCCCGGAGACAACTGCCCTGCTGTGGTTTCGGCGCCTGGAGCCTGCTGGGAGCTAACACTGTCCCTAACCCAAACGCGATCCGGGACCCTCCACTGAAACCTAAGCCTGCCTCGACCATTAGCCCTGCAATTGAACTGCCTTCGGGCACGTGCCCTCACTTCAGCCCTCAAGGGAGATCACGAGACTGGAGTCGCTTCGGCCCTGGCGACGTCCCTGGACCGAACCCTAACCCTAGCTAACGCTCTCTCCCCAAGGGGACTCAATTCCAACGTCTGACAACATCACTCGTCTGAGGTCCAGAAGAGGTGCAGACTGACACGACATGGACGCTGGAAGCTCCCCATGTCGTTTCCCAGGCCCGGCTACAGCTGCCCTTGAGGATTCCGGAGGCCTCCTCGACCAGGGCGGTAGACGAGTGTGGCCTTGGCAGCCAAAGACGGATCCTGACCGGCAACGTCCCTTATGCCCTCAACTCAGCCCTTCGCGGAGAACACTGCCCTGCTGTGGGTTCGGCGCCTGGAGCCTCCTGGGTGCTAACCCTAACCCTAACCCTACCCCAAACCGGGACCCCCCACCGAAACCTAAGCCTGCCTCGACCATTACCCCGGCAATTCAGCTGCCTTCGGGCACAGGCCCTCACTTCAGCCCTCAAGGGAGATCACGAGACTGGAGTCGTTTCGGCCCTGGCGACGTCCCTGGACCCAACCCTAACCCTAGCTAACGCTCTCTCCCCAAGGGGACTCAATTCCAACGTCTGACAACATCACTCGTCTGAGGTCCAGAAGAGGTGCAGACTGACACGGCATGGACGCTGGAAGCTCCCCATGTCATTTGCCAGGCCCGGCTGCAGCTGCCCGTGAGGATTCCGGAGGCCTCCTGGACCAGGTCGGATCGACGAGTGTGGCCTTGGCAGCCAAAGACGGATCCTGACCGGCACCGTCCCTTATGCCCTCAACTCAGCCCTTCGCGGAGACCACTGCCCTGCTGTGGGTTCGGCGCCTGGAGCCTCCTGGGTGCTAACCCTAACCCTAACCCTACCCAAACCGGGACCCTCGACCGAAACCTAAGCCTGCCTCGATCCCTAAGCCTGCAATGGAGACGCCTTCTGGCACGGGCCCTCCCTTCAGCCCTCGAGGGAGATCTCGAGACCGGAGTCGCTTTGGCCATGGCGACGTCCCAGGCCCGAACCCTAACCCTAGCTAAGGCTCGCTCCCCATGGGACCCAATGCCAACGTCTGACAACATCACGTGCCTGCAGCCCAGATGCGGGGCCGGTGGACTGGGCATGGAAGCGGGAATCTACCCATGTCGTTTCCAAGGCCAGCCTGCAGCTTTTCGTGAGGATTCAAGTGGCCTCCTCGACCAGGGGGGATCGACGTGTATGGCCTTGGCAGCCAAAGATGGATCCTGACCGGCACCGTCCCCTGTGCCCTCAACTCAGACCTTTGCGGAGATTACTGCCCTGCTGTGGGTTCGGCACCAGCATCCTCCTGGGGGCTAACCCTAAACCTAACCCTAACCCGAACCGGGAACCTCCACCGAAACCTAAGCCTGCCTCGAACATTAGCCCTGCAATTGAGCCGCCTTCGGGCACGGGCCCTCACTTCAGCCCTCAAGGGAGATCACGAGACTGGAGTCGCTTCGGCCCTGGTGACGTCCCTGGCCCGAACCCTAACCCTACCTAAGGCTCTCTCCCCATGGGGACCCAATGCCAACGTCTCACAACATCAGTCGTCTGAGGTCCAGAAGCGGTGCAGACTGACCCGGCATGGAAGCTGGAAGCTCCCCATGTCGTTTCCCAGGCCCGGCTACAGCAGCACGATAGGTTTCCGGAGGTCCCCTCGACCAGGGGCCGATTCACGTGTGCGGCCTTGGCAGCCAAATACGGATCCCGACCGGCACCGTTCCTTGGGCACTCAATTCAGTCCTTCCCGGAGACCACTGCCCTGCTGTGGTGTCGGCGCCTGGAGCCTGCTGGGAGCTAATCCTGTCCCTAACCCAAACCCGATCCGGGACCCTCCACCGAAACCTAAGCCTGCCTCGACCATTAGCCTTGCAATTGAGCCGCCTTCGGGCACGGGCCCTCACTTCAGCCCTCAAGGGAGATCACGAGACTGGAGTCGCTTCGGCCCTGGCGACGTCCCTGGACCGAACCCTAACCCTAGCTAACGCTCTCTCCCCAAGGGGACTCAATTCCAACGTCTGACAACATCACTCGTCTGAGGTCCAGAAGAGGTGCAGACTGACACGGCATGGACGCTGGAAGCTCCCCATGTCGTTTCCCAGGCCCGGCTGCAGCTGCCCGTGAGGATTCCGGAGGCCTCCTCGACCAGGGCGGATCGACGAGTGTGGCCTTGGCAGCCAAAAACGGATCCTGACCGGCACCGTCCCTTATGCCCTCAACTCAGCCCTTCGCGGAGACCACTGCCCTGCTGTGGGTTCGGCGCCTGGAGCCTCCTGGGTGCTAACCCTAACCCTAACCCAACCCCAAACCGGGCCCCTCCACCGAAACCTAAGCCTGCCTCGATCCCTAACCCTGTAATTGGGCCGCCTTCTGGCACGGGCCCTCCCTTCAGCCCTCGAGGGAGATCTCGAGACCGGAGTCGCTTTGGCCATGGCGACGTCCCTGGCCCGAACACTAACCCTAGCTAAGGCTCTCTCC
>NW_026464002.1:0-24730 GCF_027475565.1 Acinonyx jubatus
CAGGGACGTCGCCAGGGCCGAAGCGACTCCGGTCTCGTGATCTCCCTCGAGGCCTGAAGTGAGGGCCCATGCCAGAAGGCGGCTCAATTGCACGGTTAGGGTTCGAGGCAGGCTTAGGTTTCGGTGGAGGGTCCCGTTCGGGGTAGGGTTAGGGTTAGGGTTAGCTCCCAGGAGGCTCCAGGCGCCGAACCCACAGCAGGGCAGTGGTCTCCGCGAAGGGCTGAGTTGAGGGCACAAGGGACGGTGCCGGTCAGGATCCGTCTTTGGCTGCCAAGGCCACACACGTCGATCGGCCCTGGTCGAGGAGGCCTCCGGAATCCTCTCGGGCTGCTGCAGCCGGGCCTGGGAAACGACATGGGGAGCTTCCAGCTTCCATGCCGAGTCAGCCTGCACCGCTTCTGGACCTCAGCGACGTGATGTTGTCAGACGTTGGCATTGGGTCCCCATGGGGAGAGAGCCTTAGCTAGGGTTAGGGTTCGGTCCAGGGACGTCGCCATGGCCGAAGCGACTCCGGTCTCGTGATCTCCCTTGAGGGCTGAAGGGAGGGCCCGTGCCAGAAGGCGGCTCAATTGCAGGTTAGGGATCGAGGCAGGCTTAGGTTTCGGTGGAGGGTCCCGGTGTGGGGTAGGGTTAGGGTTAGGGTTAGCTCCCAGGAGGCTCCAGGCGCCGAACCCACAGCAGGGCAGTGGTCTCCGCGAAGGGCTGAGTTGAGGGCACAAGGGACGGTGCCGGTCAGGATCCGTCTTTGGCTGCCAAGGCCACACACGTCGATCGGCCCCTGGTCGAGGAGGCCTCTGGAATCCTCACGGGCAGCTGCAGCCGGGCCTGGGAAACGACATGGGGAGCTTCCAGCTTCCATGCCGAGTCAGCCTGCACCGCTTCTGGACCCAGGCACGTGATGTTGTCAGACGTTGGAATTGGGTCCCCATGGGGAGAGAGCCTTAGCTAGGGTTAGGGTTCGGTCCAGGGACGTCGCCAGGGCCGAAGCGACTCCAGTCTCGTGATCTCCCTTGAGGGCTGAAGTGAGGGCCCGTGCCAGAAGGCGGCTCAATTGCAGGGTTATGGATCGAGGCAGGCTTAGGTTTCGGTGGAGGGTCCCGGTTCGGGGTAGGGTTAGGGTTAGGGTTAGCTCCCAGGAGGCTCCAGGCGCCGAACCCACAGCAGGGCAGTGGTCTCCGCGAAGGGCTGAGTTGAGGGCACAAGGGACGGTGCCGGTCAGGATCCGTCTTTGGCTGCCAAGGCCACACACGTCGATCGCCCCTGGTCGAGGAGGCCTCCGGAATCCTCACGGGCAGCTGCAGCCGGGCCTGGGAAACGACATGGGGAGCTTCCAGCTTCCATGCCGAGTCCGCCTGCACCTGCTTCTGGACCTCAGGCGAGTGATGTTGTCAGACGTTGGAATTGGGTCCCCATGGGGAGAGAGCGTTAGCTAGGGTTAGGGTTCGGTCCAGGGACGTCGCCAGGGCCGAAGCGACTCCAGTCTCGTGATCTCCCTTGAGGGCTGAAGTGAGGGCCCGTGCCCGAAGGCGGCCCAATTGCAGGGTTAGGGATCGAGGCAGGCTTAGGTTTCGGTGGAGGGTCCCGGTTTGGGGTAGGGTTAGGGTTAGGGTTAGCCCCCAGGAGGCTCCAGGCGCCGAAACCACAGCAGGGCAGTGGTCTCCGCGAAGGGCTGAGTTGAGGGCACAAGGACGGTGCCGGTCAGGATCCGTCTTTGGCTGCCAAGGCCACACACGTGGATCGGCCCCTGGTCGAGGAGGCCTCCGGAATCCTCTCGGGCAGCTGCAGCCGGGCCTGGGAAACGACATGGGGAGCTTCCAGCTTCCATGCCGTGTCAGTCTGCACCGCTTCTGGACCTCAGACGATGATGTTGTCAGACGTTGGAATTGGGTCCCCATGGGGAGAGAGCCTTAGCTAGGGTTAGGGTTCGGTCCAGGGACGTCGCCAGGGCCGAAGCGACTCCAGTCTCGTGATCTCCCTCGAGGGCTGAAGTGAGGGCCCATGCCGAAGGCGGCTCAACTGCAGGGTTAGGGTCGAGGCAGGCTTAGGTTTCGGTGGAGGGTCCCGGTTCGGGGTAGGGTTAGGGTTAGGGTTAGCTCCCAGGAGGCTCCAGGCGCCGAACCCACAGCAGGGCAGTGGTCTCCGCGAAGGGCTGAGTTGAGGGCACAAGGGACGGTGCCGGTCAGGATCCGTCTTTGGCTGCCAAGGCCACACACGTCGATCCGCCCTGGTCGAGGAGGCCTCCGGAATCCTCACGGGCAGCTGCAGCCTGGCCTGGGAAACGACATGGGGAGCTTCCAGCTTCCATGCCGAGTCAGCCTGCACCGCTTCTGGACCCAGGCACGTGATGTTGTCAGACGTTGGAATTGGGTCCCCATGGGAGAGAGCCTTAGCTAGGGTTAGGGTTCGGGCCAGGGACGTCGCCATGGCCGAAGCGACTCCAGTCTCGTGATCTCCCTCGAGGGCTGAAGTGAGGGCCCGTGCCAGAAGGCGGCTCAATTGCAGGGTTAGGGATCGAGGCAGGCTTAGGTTTCGGTGGAGGGTCCCGGTTCGGGGTAGGGTTAGGGTTAGGGTTAGCACCCAGGAGGCTCCAGGCGCCGAACCCACAGCAGGGCAGTGGTCTCCGCGAAGGGCTGAGTTGAGGGCACAAGGGACGGTGCCGGTCAGGATCCGTCTTTGGCTGCCAAGGCCACACACGTCGATCCGCCCTGGTCGAGGAGGCCTCCGGAATCCTCACGGGCAGCTGCAGCCGGGCCTGGGAAACGACATGGGGAGCTTCCAGCGTCCATGCCGTGTCCGTCTGCACCGCTTCTGGACCTCAGACGACGTGATGTTGTCAGACGTTGGAATTGGGTCCCCATGGGGAGAGAGCCTTAGCTAGGGTTAGGGTTCGGTCCAGGGACGTCGCCAGGGCCGAAGCGACTCCAGTCTCGTGATCTCCCTTGAGGGCTGAAGTGAGGGCCCGTGCCCGAAGGCGGCTCAATTGCAGGGCTAATGGTCGAGGCAGGCTTAGGTTTCGGTGGAGGGTCCCGGATCGGGTTAGGGTTAGGGACAGGGTTAGCTCCCAGCAGGCTCCAGGCGCCGAAACCACAGCAGGGCAGTGGTCTCCGCGAAGGGCTGCAGTTGAGTGCCCAAGGAACGGTGCCGGTCGGGATCCGTATTTGGCTGCCAAGGCCGCACACGTGAATCGGCCCCTGGTCGAGGGGACCTCCGGAAACCTCTCGTGCTGCTGTAGCCGGGCCTGGGAAACGACATGGGGAGCTTCCAGCTTCCATGCCGGGTCAGTCTGCACCGCTTCTGGACCTCAGACGACTGATGTTGTGAGACGTTGGCATTGGGTCCCCATGGGGAGAGAGCCTTAGCTAGGGTTAGCGTTCGGGCCAGGGACGTCGCCAGGGCCGAAGCGACTCCAGTCTCGTGATCTCCCTTGAGGGCTGAAGTGAGGGCCCATGCCAGAAGGCGGCTCAACTGCAAGGTTAGGGATCGAGGCAGGCTTAGGTTTCGGTGGAGGTTCCCGGTTCGGGGTAGGGTTAGGGTTAGGGTTAGCTCCCAGGAGGCTGCAGGCGCCGAACCCACAGCAGGGCAGTAGTCTCCGCGAAGGTCTGAGTTGAGGGCACAGGGGACGGTGCCGGTCAGGATCCATCTTTGGCTGCCAAGGCCATACACGTCGATCCCCCTGGTCGAGGAGGCCTCTTGAATCCTCACGGACAGCTGCAGGCTGGCCTTGGAAACGACATGGGGAGATTCCAGCTTCCATGCCGAGTCCGCCGGCACCGCTTCTGGACTCCAGGCACGTGATGTGGTCAGACGTTGGCATTGGGTCCCATGGGGAGAGAGCCTTAGCTAGGGTTAGGGTTCGGGCCAGGGACGTCGCCATGGCCAAAGCGACTCCGGTCTCGAGATCTCCCTCGAGGGCTGAAGGGAGGGCCCGTGCCAGAAGGCGGCCCAATTGCAGGGTTAGGGATCGAGGCAGGCTTAGGTTTCGGTGGAGGGTCCCGGTTTGGGGTAGGGTTAGGGTTAGGGTTAGCACCAGGAGGCTCCAGGCGCCGAACCCACAGCAGGGCAGTGGTCTCCGCGAAGGGCTGAGTTGAGGGCATAAGGGACGGTGCCGGTCAGGATCCGTCTATGGCTGCCAAGGCCACACTCGTCGATCCGCCCTGGTCGAGGAGGCCTCCGGAATCCTCACGGGCAGCTGCAGCCGGGCCTGGGAAACGACATGGGGAGCTTCCAGCGTCCATGCCGTGTCCGTCTGCACCTCTTCTGGACCTCAGACGAGTGATGTTGTCAGACGTTGGAATTGAGTCCCCTTGGGGAGAGAGCGTTAGCTAGGGTTAGGGTTCGGTCCAGGGACGTCGCCAGGGCCGAAGCGACTCCAGTCTCGTGATCTCCCTTGAGGGCTGAAGTGAGGGCCCGTGCCCGAAGGCGGCTCAATTGCAGGGCTAATGGTCGAGGCAGGCTTAGGTTTCGGTGGAGGGTCCCGGATCGGGTTTGGGTTAGGGACAGGGTTAGCTCCCAGCAGGCTCCAGGCGCCGAAACCACAGCAGGGCAGTGGTCTCCGGGAAGGGCTGCATTGAGTGCCCAAGGAACGGTGCCGGTCGGGATCCGTATTTGGCTGCCAAGGCCGCACACGTGAATCGGCCCCTGGTCGAGGGGACCTCCGGAAACCTCTCGTGCTGCTGTAGCCGGGCCTGGGAAACGACATGGGGAGCTTCCAGCTTCCATGCCGGGTCAGTCTGCACCGCTTCTGGACCTCAGACGACTGATGTTGTGAGACGTTGGCATTGGGTCCCCATGGGGAGAGAGCCTTAGCTAGGGTTAGCGTTCGGGCCAGGGACGTCGCCAGGGCCGAAGCGACTCCAGTCTCGTGATCTCCCTTGAGGGCTGAAGTGAGGGCCCATGCCCGAAGGCGGCTCAACTGCAAGGTTAGGGATCGAGGCAGGCTTAGGTTTCGGTGGAGGTTCCCGGTTCGGGGTAGGGTTAGGGTTAGGGTTAGCTCCCAGGAGGCTGCAGGCGCCGAACCCACAGCAGGGCAGTAGTCTCCGCGAAGGTCTGAGTTGAGGGCACAGGGGACGGTGCCGGTCAGGATCCATCTTTGGCTGCCAAGGCCATACACGTCGATCCCCCCTGGTCGAGGAGGCCTCTTGAATCCTCACGGACAGCTGCAGGCTGGCCTTGGAAACGACATGGGGAGATTCCAGCTTCCATGCCCAGTCCGCCGGCCCCGCATCTGGACTCCAGGCACGTGATGTGGTCAGACGTTGGCATTGGGTCCCATGGGGAGAGAGCCTTAGCTAGGGTTAGGGTTCGGGCCAGGGACGTCGCCATGGCCAAAGCGACTCCGGTCTCGAGATCTCCCTCGAGGGCTGAAGGGAGGGCCCGTGCCAGAAGGCGGCCCAATTGCAGGGTTAGGGATCGAGGCAGGCTTAGGTTTCGGTGGAGGGTCCCGGTTTGGGGTAGGGTTAGGGTTAGGGTTAGCACCCAGGAGGCTCCAGGCGCCGAACCCACAGCAGGGCAGTGGTCTCCGCGAAGGGCTGAGTTGAGGGCATAAGGGACGGTGCCGGTCAGGATCCGTCTTTGGCTGCCAAGGCCACACTCGTCGATCCGCCCTGGTCGAGGAGGCCTCCGGAATCCTCACGGGCAGCTGCAGCCGGGCCTGGGAAACGACATGGGGAGCTTCCAGCGTCCATGCCGTGTCCGTCTGCACCTCTTCTGGACCTCAGACGAGTGATGTTGTCAGACGTTGGAATTGAGTCCCCTTGGGGAGAGAGCGTTAGCTAGGGTTAGGGTTCGGTCCAGGGACGTCGCCAGGGCCGAAGCGACTCCAGTCTCGTGATCTCCCTTGAGGGCTGAAGTGAGGGCCCGTGCCCGAAGGCGGCTCAATTGCAGGGCTAATGGTCGAGGCAGGCTTAGGTTTCGGTGGAGGGTCCCGGATCGGGTTTGGGTTAGGGACAGGGTTAGCTCCCAGCAGGCTCCAGGCGCCGAAACCACAGCAGGGCAGTGGTCTCCGGGAAGGGCTGCATTGAGTGCCCAAGGAACGGTGCCGGTCGGGATCCGTATTTGGCTGCCAAGGCCGCACACGTGAATCGGCCCCTGGTCGAGGGGACCTCCGGAAACCTCTCGTGCTGCTGTAGCCGGGCCTGGGAAACGACATGGGGAGCTTCCAGCTTCCATGCCGGGTCAGTCTGCACCGCTTCTGGACCTCAGACGACTGATGTTGTGAGACGTTGGCATTGGGTCCCCATGGGGAGAGAGCCTTAGCTAGGGTTAGCGTTCGGGCCAGGGACGTCGCCAGGGCCGAAGCGACTCCAGTCTCGTGATCTCCCTTGAGGGCTGAAGTGAGGGCCCATGCCCGAAGGCGGCTCAACTGCAAGGTTAGGGATCGAGGCAGGCTTAGGTTTCGGTGGAGGTTCCCGGTTCGGGTAGGGTTAGGGTTAGGGTTAGCTCCCAGGAGGCTGCAGGCGCCGAACCCACAGCAGGGCAGTAGTCTCCGCGAAGGTCTGAGTTGAGGGCACAGGGGACGGTGCCGGTCAGGATCCATCTTTGGCTGCCAAGGCCATACACGTCGATCCCCCCTGGTCGAGGAGGCCTCTTGAATCCTCACGGACAGCTGCAGGCTGGCCTTGGAAACGACATGGGGAGATTCCAGCTTCCATGCCCAGTCCGCCGGCCCCGCATCTGGACTCCAGGCACGTGATGTGGTCAGACGTTGGCATTGGGTCCCATGGGGAGAGAGCCTTAGCTAGGGTTAGGGTTCGGGCCAGGGACGTCGCCATGGCCAAAGCGACTCCGGTCTCGAGATCTCCCTCGAGGGCTGAAGGGAGGGCCCGTGCCAGAAGGCGGCCCAATTGCAGGGTTAGGGATCGAGGCAGGCTTAGGTTTCGGTGGAGGGTCCCGGTTTGGGGTAGGGTTAGGGTTAGGGTTAGCACCCAGGAGGC
Organism: Acinonyx jubatus; assembly: GCF_027475565.1. Classification (NCBI taxonomy): domain Eukaryota; kingdom Metazoa; phylum Chordata; class Mammalia; order Carnivora; family Felidae; genus Acinonyx; species Acinonyx jubatus. Next base: position 6,933 of record NW_026464002.1, read on the forward strand.
TCCAGGCGCCGAACCCACAGCAGGGCAGTGGTCTCCGCGAAGGGCTGAGTTGAGGGCATAAGGGACGGTGCCGGTCAGGATCCGTCTTTGGCTGCCAAGGCCACACTCGTCGATCCGCCCTGGTCGAGGAGGCCTCCGGAATCCTCACGGGCAGCTGCAGCCGGGCCTGGGAAACGACATGGGGAGCTTCCAGCGTCCATGCCGTGTCCGTCTGCACCTCTTCTGGACCTCAGACGAGTGATGTTGTCAGACGTTGGAATTGAGTCCCCTTGGGGAGAGAGCGTTAGCTAGGGTTAGGGTTCGGTCCAGGGACGTCGCCAGGGCCGAAGCGACTCCAGTCTCGTGATCTCCCTTGAGGGCTGAAGTGAGGGCCCGTGCCCGAAGGCGGCTCAATTGCAGGGCTAATGGTCGAGGCAGGCTTAGGTTTCGGTGGAGGGTCCCGGATCGGGTTTGGGTTAGGGACAGGGTTAGCTCCCAGCAGGCTCCAGGCGCCGAAACCACAGCAGGGCAGTGGTCTCCGGGAAGGGCTGCATTGAGTGCCCAAGGAACGGTGCCGGTCGGGATCCGTATTTGGCTGCCAAGGCCGCACACGTGAATCGGCCCCTGGTCGAGGGGACCTCCGGAAACCTCTCGTGCTGCTGTAGCCGGGCCTGGGAAACGACATGGGGAGCTTCCAGCTTCCATGCCGGGTCAGTCTGCACCGCTTCTGGACCTCAGACGACTGATGTTGTGAGACGTTGGCATTGGGTCCCCATGGGGAGAGAGCCTTAGCTAGGGTTAGCGTTCGGGCCAGGGACGTCGCCAGGGCCGAAGCGACTCCAGTCTCGTGATCTCCCTTGAGGGCTGAAGTGAGGGCCCATGCCCGAAGGCGGCTCAACTGCAAGGTTAGGGATCGAGGCAGGCTTAGGTTTCGGTGGAGGTTCCCGGTTCGGGGTAGGGTTAGGGTTAGGGTTAGCTCCCAGGAGGCTGCAGGCGCCGAACCCACAGCAGGGCAGTAGTCTCCGCGAAGGTCTGAGTTGAGGGCACAGGGGACGGTGCCGGTCAGGATCCATCTTTGGCTGCCAAGGCCATACACGTCGATCCCCCCTGGTCGAGGAGGCCTCTTGAATCCTCACGGACAGCTGCAGGCTGGCCTTGGAAACGACATGGGGAGATTCCAGCTTCCATGCCCAGTCCGCCGGCCCCGCATCTGGACTCCAGGCACGTGATGTGGTCAGACGTTGGCGTTGGGTCCCATGGGGAGAGAGCCTTAGCTAGGGTTAGGGTTCGGGCCAGGGACGTCGCCATGGCCAAAGCGACTCCGGTCTCGAGATCTCCCTCGAGGGCTGAAGGGAGGGCCCGTGCCAGAAGGCGGCCCAATTGCAGGGTTAGGGATCGAGGCAGGCTTAGGTTTCGGTGGAGGGTCCCGGTTTGGGGTAGGGTTAGGGTTAGGGTTAGCACCCAGGAGGCTCCAGGCGCCGAACCCACAGCAGGGCAGTGGTCTCCGCGAAGGGCTGAGTTGAGGGCATAAGGGACGGTGCCGGTCAGGATCCGTCTTTGGCTGCCAAGGCCACACTCGTCGATCCGCCCTGGTCGAGGAGGCCTCCGGAATCCTCACGGGCAGCTGCAGCCGGGCCTGGGAAACGACATGGGGAGCTTCCAGCGTCCATGCCGTGTCCGTCTGCACCTCTTCTGGACCTCAGACGAGTGATGTTGTCAGACGTTGGAATTGAGTCCCCTTGGGGAGAGAGCGTTAGCTAGGGTTAGGGTTCGGTCCAGGGACGTCGCCAGCGCCGAAGCGACTCCAGTCTCGTGATCTCCCTTGAGGGCTGAAGTGAGGGCCCGTGCCCGAAGGCGGCTCAATTGCAGGGCTAATGGTCGAGGCAGGCTTAGGTTTCGGTGGAGGGTCCCGGATCGGGTTTGGGTTAGGGACAGGGTTAGCTCCCAGCAGGCTCCAGGCGCCGAAACCACAGCAGGGCAGTGGTCTCCGGGAAGGGCTGCATTGAGTGCCCAAGGAACGGTGCCGGTCGGGATCCGTATTTGGCTGCCAAGGCCGCACACGTGAATCGGCCCCTGGTCGAGGGGACCTCCGGAAACCTCTCGTGCTGCTGTAGCCGGGCCTGGGAAACGACATGGGGAGCTTCCAGCTTCCATGCCGGGTCAGTCTGCACCGCTTCTGGACCTCAGACGAGTGATGTTGTGAGACGTTGGCATTGGGTCCCCATGGGGAGAGAGCCTTAGCTAGGGTTAGCGTTCGGGCCAGGGACGTCGCCAGGGCCGAAGCGACTCCAGTCTCGTGATCTCCCTTGAGGGCTGAAGTGAGGGCCCGTGCCCGAAGGCGGCTCAACTGCAAGGTTAGGGATCGAGGCAGGCTTAGGTTTCGGTGGAGGTTCCCGGTTCGGGGTAGGGTTAGGGTTAGGGTTAGCTCCCAGGAGGCTGCAGGCGCCGAACCCACAGCAGGGCAGTAGTCTCCGCGAAGGTCTGAGTTGAGGGCACAGGGGACGGTGCCGGTCAGGATCCATCTTTGGCTGCCAAGGCCATACACGTCGATCCCCCCTGGTCGAGGAGGCCTCTTGAATCCTCACGGACAGCTGCAGGCTGGCCTTGGAAACGACATGGGGAGATTCCAGCTTCCATGCCGAGTCCGCCGGCCCCGCATCTGGACTGCAGGCACGTGATGTTGTCAGACGTTGGCTTTGGGTCCCATGGGGAGAGAGCCTTAGCTAGGGTTAGGGTTCGGGCCAGGGACGTCGCCATGGCCAAAGCGACTCCGGTCTCGAGATCTCCCTCGAGGGCTGAAGGGAGGGCCCGTGCCAGAAGGCGGCCCAATTGCAGGCTTAGGGATCGAGGCAGGCTTAGGTTTCGGTGGAGGGTCCCGGTTTGGGGTAGGGTTAGGGTTAGGGTTAGCACCCAGGAGGCTCCAGGCGCCGAACCCACAGCAGGGCAGTGGTCTCCGCGAAGGGCTGAGTTGAGGGCATAAGGGACGGTGCCGGTCAGGATCCGTCTTTGGCTGCCAAGGCGCACATCGTCGATCCGCCCTGGTCGAGGAGGCCTCCGGCAACCTCACGTGCTGCTGCAGCCGGGCCTGGGAAACGACATGGGGAGCTTCCAGCGTCCATGCCGTGTCCGTCTGCACCGCTTCTGGACCTCAGACGAGTGATGTTGTGAGACGTTGGAATTGAGTCCCCATGGGGAGAGAGCCTTAGCTAGGGTTAGCGTTCGGGCCAGGGACGTCGCCAGGGCCGAAGCGACTCCAGTCTCGTGATCTCCCTTGAGGGCTGAAGTGAGGGCCCGTGCCCGAAGGCGGCTCAATTGCAAGGCTAATGGATCGAGGCAGGCTTAGGTTTCGGTGGAGGGTCCCGGATCGGGTTTGGGTTAGGGACAGGGTTAGCTCCCAGCAGGCTCCAGGCGCCGAAACCACAGCAGGGCAGTGGTCTCCGGGAAGGGCTGCATTGAGTGCCCAAGGAACGGTGCCGGTCGGGATCCGTATTTGGCTGCCAAGGCCGCACACGTGAATCGGCCCCTGGTCGAGGGGACCTCCGGAAACCTCTCGTGCTGCTGTAGCCGGGCCTGGGAAACGACATGGGGAGCTTCCAGCTTCCATGCCGGGTCAGTCTGCACCGCTTCTGGACCTCAGACGAGTGATGTTGTGAGACGTTGGCATTGGGTCCCCATGGGGAGAGAGCCTTAGCTAGGGTTAGCGTTCGGGCCAGGGACGTCGCCAGGGCCGAAGCGACTCCAGTCTCGTGATCTCCCTTGAGGGCTGAAGTGAGGGCCCGTGCCAGAAGGCGGCTCAATTGCAGGGTTATGGATCGAGGCAGGCTTAGGTTTCGGTGGAGGTTCCCGGTTCGGGGTAGGGTTAGGGTTAGGGTTAGCTCCCAGGAGGCTGCAGGCGCCGAACCCACAGCAGGGCAGTAGTCTCCGCGAAGGTCTGAGTTGAGGGCACAGGGGACGGTGCCGGTCAGGATCCGTCTTTGGCTGCCAAGGCCACACTCGTCGATCCGCCCTGGTCGAGGAAGCCTCCGGAATCCTCACGGACAGCTGCAGGCGGGCCTGGGAAACGACATGGGGAGCTTCCAGCTTCCATGCCGAGTCCGTCGGCACCTCTTCTGGACCTCAGACGAGTGATGTTGTCAGACGTTGGAATTGAGTCCCCTTGGGGAGAGAGCCTTAGCTAGGGTTAGGGTTCGGGCCAGGGACGTCGCCATGGCCGAAGCGACTCCGAGTCTCGTGATCTCCCTTGAGGGCTGAAGTGAGGGCCCGTGCCCGAATGCGGCTCAATTGCAGGGCTTATGGATCGAGGCAGGCTTAGGTTTCGGTGGAGGGTCCCGGTTCGGGTTAGGGTTAGGGTTAGGGTTAGCTCCCAGGAGGCTCCAGGCGCCGAACCCACAGCAGGGCAGTGGTCTCCGCGAAGGTCTGAGTTGAGGGCATAAGGGACGGTGCCGGTCAGGATCCGTCTTTGGCTGCCAAGGCCACACACGTCGATCCGCCCTGGTCGAGGAGGCCTCCTGAATCCTCACGGACAGCTGCAGGCTGGCCTTGGAAACGACATGGGTAGCTTCCAGCTTCCATGCCGAGTCCGCCTGCCCCGCATCTGGACCTCAGACGACGTGATGTTGTCAGACGTTGGCATTGAGTCCCCATGGGGAGAGAGCCTTAGCTAGGGTTAGGGTTCGGGCCAGGGACGTCGCCATGGCCGAAGCGACTGCGGTCTCGTGATCTCCCTTGAGGGCTGAAGTGAGGGCCCGTGCCAGAAGGCGGCTCCATTGCAGGCTTAGGGATCGAGGCAGGCTTAGGTTTCGGTGGAGGTTCCCGGTTTGGGGTAGGGTTAGGGTTAGGGTTAGCACCCAGGAGGCTCCAGGCGCCGAACCCACAGCAGGGCAGTGGTCTCCGCGAAGGGCTGAGTTGAGGGCATAAGGGACGGTGCCGGTCGGGATCCGTATTTGGCTGCCAAGGCCGCACATGTGAATCGGCCCCTGGTCGAGGGGACCTCCGCCAACCTCTCGTGCTGCTGTAGCCGGGCCTGGGAAACGACATGGCGAGCTTCCAGCTTCCATGCCGGGTCAGTCCGCACCGCTTCTGGACCTCAGACGAGTGATGTTGTGAGACGTTGGAATTGGATCCCCATGGGGAGAGAGCCTTAGCTAGGGTTAGCGTTCGGGCCAGGGACGTCGCCAGGGCCGAAGCGACTCCAGTCTCGTGATCTCCCTTGAGGGCTGAAGTGAGGGCCCTTGCCCGAAGGCGGCTTAATGGCAAGGTTAGGGATCGAGGCAGGCTTAGGTTTCGGTGGAGGGTCCCGGATCGGGTTTGGGTTAGGGACAGGGTTAGCTCCCAGCAGGCTCCAGGCGCCGAAACCACAGCAGGGCAGTGGTCTCCGGGAAGGGCTGCATTGAGTGCCCAAGGAACGGTGCCGGTCGGGATCCGTATTTGGCTGCCAAGGCCGCACACGTGAATCGGCCCCTGGTCGAGGGGACCTCCGAAACCTCTCGTGCTGCTGTAGCCGGGCCTGGGAAACGACATGGGGAGCTTCCAGCTTCCATGCCGGGTCAGTCTGCACCGCTTCTGGACCTCAGACGAGTGATGTTGTGAGACGTGGGCATTGGGTCCCCATGGGGAGAGAGCCTTAGCTAGGGTTAGCGTTCGGGCCAGGGACGTCGCCAGGGCCGAAGCGACTCCTGTCTCGTGATCTCCCTTGAGGGCTGAAGTGAGGGCCCGTGCCCGAAGGCGGCTCAATTGCAGGGATAATGGTCGAGGCAGGCTTAGGTTTCGGTGGAGGTTCCCGGTTCGGGTTAGGGTTAGGTTTAGGGTTAGCTCCCAGGAGGATGCAGGTGCCGAACCCACAGCAGGGCAGTAGTCTCCGCGAAGGTCTGAGTTGAGGGCACAGGGGACGGTGCCGGTCAGGATCCGTCTTTGGCTGCCAAGGCCACACTCGTCGATCCGCCCTGGTCGAGGAAGCCTCCGGAATCCTTACGGGCAGCTGCAGCCGGGCCTGGGAAACGACATGGGGAGCTTCCAGCGTCCATGCCGTGTCAGTCTGCACCTCTTCTGGACCTCAGACGAGTGATGTTGTCAGACGTTGGAATTGAGTCCCCTTGGGGAGAGACCGTTAGCTAGGGTTAGGGTTCGGTCCAGGGACGTCGCCAGGGCCGAAGCGACTCCAGTCTTGTGATCTCCCTTGAGGGCTGAAGTGAGGGCCCGTGCCCGAATGCGGCTCAATTGCAGGGCTAATGGTCGAGGCAGGCTTAGGTTTCGGTGGAGGGTCCGGGATCGGGTTTGGGTTAGGGACAGTGTTAGCTCCCAGCAGGCTCCAGGCGCCGAAACCACAGCAGGGCAGTGGTCTCTGGGAAGGGCTGCATTGAGTGCCCAAGGAACGGTGCCGGTCGGGATCCGTATTTGGCTGCCAAGGCCGCACACGTGAATCGGCCCATGGTCGAGGGGACCTCCGCAAACCTCTCGTGCTGCTGTAGCCGGGCCTGGGAAACGACATGGGGAGCGTCCAGCTTCCATGCCGGGTCAGTCTGCACCGCTTCTGGACCTCAGACGAGTGATGTTGTGAGACGTTGGAATTGGGTCCCCATGGGGTGAGAGCCTTAGCTAGGGTTAGCGTTCGGGCCAGGGACGTCGCCAGGGCCGAAGCGACTCCAGTCTCGTGATCTCCCTTGAGGTCTGAAGTGAGGGCCCATGCCCGAAGGCGGCTCAACTGCAAGGTTAGGGATCGAGGCAGGCTTAGGTTTCGGTGGAGGTTCCCGGTTCGGGGTAGGGTTAGGCTTAGGGTTAGCTCCCAGGAGGCTGCAGGCGCCGAACCCACAGCAGGGCAGTAGTCTCCGCGAAGGTCTGAGTTGAGGGCACAGGGGACGGTGCCGGTCAGGATCCATCTTTGGCTGCCAAGGCCATACACGTCGATCCCCCCTGGTCGAGGAGGCCTCTTGAATCCTCACGGACAGCTGCAGGCTGGCCTTGGAAACGACATGGGGAGATTCCAGCTTCCATGCCCAGTCCGCAGGCCCCGCATCTGGACTCCAGGCACGTGATGTGGTCCGACGTTGGCATTGGGTCCCATGGGGAGAGCGCCTTAGCTAGGGTTAGGGTTCGGGCCAGGGACGTCGCCATGGCCAAAGGACTCCGGTCTCGTGATCTCCCTCGAGGGCTGAAGGGAGGGACCGTGCCAGAAGGCGGCCCAATTGCAGGGTTAGGGATCGAGGCAGGCTTAGGTTTCGGTGGAGGTTCCCGGTTTGGGGTAGGGTTAGGGTTAGGGTTAGCACCCAGGAGGCTCCAGGCGCCGAACCCACAGCAGGGCAGTGGTCTCCGCGAAGGGCTGAGTTGAGGGCATAAGGGACGGTGCCGGTCAGGATCCGTCTTTGGCTGCCAAGGCCACACTCGTCGATCCGCCCTGGTCGAGGAGGCCTCCGGAATCCTCACGGGCAGCTGCAGCCGGGCCTGGGAAACGACATGGGGAGCTTCCAGCGTCCATGCCGTGTCCGTCTGCACCTCTTCTGGACCTCAGACGAGTGATGTTGTCAGACGTTGGAATTGAGTCCCCTTGGGGAGAGAGCGTTAGCTAGGGTTAGGGTTCGGTCCAGGGACGTCGCCAGGGCCGAAGCGACTCCAGTCTCGTGATCTCCCTTGAGGGCTGAAGTGAGGGCCCGTGCCCGAAGGCGGCTCAATTGCAGGGTTATGGATCGAGGCAGGCTTAGGTTTCGGTGGAGGGTCCCGGATCGGGTTTGGGTTAGGGACAGGGTTAGCTCCCAGGAGGCTGCAGGCGCCGAACCCACAGCAGGGCAGTAGTCTCCGCGAAGGTCTGAGTTGAGGGCACAGGGGACGGTGCCGGTCAGGATCCATCTTTGGCTGCCAAGGCCATACACGTCGATCCCCCCTGGTCGAGGAGGCCTCTTGAATCCTCACGGACAGCTGCAGGCTGGCCTTGGAAACGACATGGGGAGATTCCAGCTTCCATGCCCAGTCCGCCGGCCCCGCATCTGGACTCCAGGCACGTGATGTGGTCAGACGTTGGCATTGGGTCCCATGGGGAGAGAGCCTTAGCTAGGGTTAGGGTTCGGGCCAGGGACGTCGCCATGGCCAAAGCGACTCCGGTCTCGAGATCTCCCTCGAGGGCTGAAGGGAGGGCCCGTGCCAGAAGGCGGTCCAATTGCAGGGTTAGGGATCGAGGCAGGCTTAGGTTTCGGTGGAGGGTCCCGGTTTGGGGTAGGGTTAGGGTTAGGGTTAGCACCCAGGAGGCTCCAGGCGCCGAACCCACAGCAGGGCAGTGGTCTCCGCGAAGGGCTGAGTTGAGGGCATAAGGGACGGTGCCGGTCAGGATCCGTCTTTGGCTGCCAAGGCCACACTCGTCGATCCGCCCTGGTCGAGGAGGCCTCCGGAATCCTCACGGGCAGCTGCAGCCGGGCCTGGGAAACGACATGGGGAGCTTCCAGCGTCCATGCCGTGTCCGTCTGCACCTCTTCTGGACCTCAGACGAGTGATGTTGTCAGACGTTGGAATTGAGTCCCCTTGGGGAGAGAGCGTTAGCTAGGGTTAGGGTTCGGTCCAGGGACGTCGCCAGCGCCGAAGCGACTCCAGTCTCGTGATCTCCCTTGAGGGCTGAAGTGAGGGCCCGTGCCCGAAGGCGGCTCAATTGCAGGGCTAATGGTCGAGGCAGGCTTAGGTTTCGGTGGAGGGTCCCGGATCGGGTTTGGGTTAGGGACAGGGTTAGCTCCCAGCAGGCTCCAGGCGCCGAAACCACAGCAGGGCAGTGGTCTCCGGGAAGGGCTGCATTGAGTGCCCAAGGAACGGTGCCGGTCGGGATCCGTATTTGGCTGCCAAGGCCGCACACGTGAATCGGCCCCTGGTCGAGGGGACCTCCGGAAACCTCTCGTGCTGCTGTAGCCGGGCCTGGGAAACGACATGGGGAGCTTCCAGCTTCCATGCCGGGTCAGTCTGCACCGCTTCTGGACCTCAGACGAGTGATGTTGTGAGACGTTGGCATTGGGTCCCCATGGGGAGAGAGCCTTAGCTAGGGTTAGCGTTCGGGCCAGGGACGTCGCCAGGGCCGAAGCGACTCCAGTCTCGTGATCTCCCTTGAGGGCTGAAGTGAGGGCCCGTGCCCGAAGGCGGCTCAATTGCAGGGCTAATGGTCGAGGCAGGCTTAGGTTTCGGTGGAGGTTCCCGGTTCGGGGTAGGGTTAGGGTTAGGGTTAGCTCCCAGGAGGCTGCAGGCGCCGAACCCACAGCAGGGCAGTAGTCTCCGCGAAGGTCTGAGTTGAGGGCAGAGGGGACGGTGCCGGTCAGGATCCATCTTTGGCTGCCAAGGCCATACACGTCGATCCCCCCTGGTCGAGGAGGCCTCTTGAATCCTCACGGACAGCTGCAGGCTGGCCTTGGAAACGACATGGGGAGATTCCAGCTTCCATGCCGAGTCCGCCGGCCCCGCATCTGGACTCAGGCACGTGATGTTGTCAGACGTTGGCATTGGGTCCCATGGGGAGAGAGCCTTAGCTAGGGTTAGGGTTCGGGCCAGGGACGTCGCCATGGCCAAAGCGACTCCGGTCTCGAGATCTCCCTCGAGGGCTGAAGGGAGGGCCCGTGCCAGAAGGCGGCTCAATTGCAGGGCTAATGGTCGAGGCAGGCTTAGGTTTCGGTGGAGGGTCCCGGTTTGGGGTAGGGTTAGGGTTAGGGTTAGCACCCAGGAGGCTCCAGGCGCCGAACCCACAGCAGGGCAGTGGTCTCCGCGAAGGGCTGAGTTGAGGGCATAAGGGACGGTGCCGGTCGGGATCCGTATTTGGCTGCCAAGGCCGCACACGTGAATCGGCCCCTGGTCGAGGGGACCTCCGGAAACCTCTCGTGCTGCTGTAGCCGGGCCTGGGAAACGACATGGGGAGCTTCCAGCTTCCATGCCGGGTCAGTCTGCACCGCTTCTGGACCTCAGACGAGTGATGTTGTGAGACGTTGGAATTGGGTCCCCATGGGGAGAGAGCCTTAGCTAGGGTTAGCGTTCGGGCCAGGGACGTCGCCAGGGCCGAAGCGACTCCAGTCTCGTGATCTCCCTTGAGGGCTGAAGTGAGGGCCCATGCCCGAAGGCGGCTCAATTGCAAGGTTAGGGATCGAGGCAGGCTTAGGTTTCGGTGGAGGGTCCCGGATCGGGTTTGGGTTAGGGACAGGGTTAGCTCCCAGCAGGCTCCAGGCGCCGAAACCACAGCAGGGCAGTGGTCTCCGGGAAGGGCTGCATTGAGTGCCCAAGGAACGGTGCCGGTCGGGATCCGTATTTGGCTGCCAAGGCCGCACACGTGAATCGCCCCTGGTCGAGGGGACCTCCGGAAACCTCTCGTGCTGCTGTAGCCGGGCCTGGGAAACGACATGGGGAGCTTCCAGCTTCCATGCCGGGTCAGTCTGCACCGCTTCTGGACCTCAGACGAGTGATGTTGTGAGACGTTGGCATTGGGTCCCCATGGGGAGAGAGCCTTAGCTAGGGTTAGCGTTCGGGCCAGGGACGTCGCCAGGGCCGAAGCGACTCCTGTCTCGTGATCTCCCTTGAGGGCTGAAGTGAGGGCCCGTGCCCGAAGGCGGCTCAATTGCAGGGTTAAGGATCGAGGCAGGCTTAGGTTTCGGTGGAGGTTCCCGGTTCGGGGTAGGGTTAGGGTTAGGGTTAGCTCCCAGGAGGCTGCAGGCGCCGAACCCACAGCAGGGCAGTGGTCTCCGCGAAGGGCTGAGTTGAGGGCACAAGGGACGGTGCCGGTCAGGATCCGTCTTTGGCTGCCAAGGCCACACTCGTCGATCCGCCCTGGTCGAGGAGGCCTCCGGAATCCTCACGGGCAGCTGCAGCCGGGCCTGGGAAACGACATGGGGAGCTTCCAGCGTCCATGCCGTGTCAGTCTGCACCTCTTCTGGACCTCAGACGAGTGATGTTGTCAGACGTTGGAATTGAGTCCCCTTGGGGAGAGAGCGTTAGCTAGGGTTAGGGTTCGGTCCAGGGACGTCGCCAGGGCCGAAGCGACTCCAGTCTCGTGATCTCCCTTGAGGGCTGAAGTGAGGGCCCGTGCCCGAAGGCGGCTCAATTGCAGGGCTAATGGTCGAGGCAGGCTTAGGTTTCGGTGGAGGGTCCCGGATCGGGTTTGGGTTAGGGACAGGGTTAGCTCCCAGCAGGCTCCAGGCGCCGAAACCACAGCAGGGCAGTGGTCTCCGGGAAGGGCTGCATTGAGTGCCCAAGGAACGGTGCCGGTCGGGATCCGTATTTGGCTGCCAAGGCCGCACACGTGAATCGGCCCTGGTCGAGGGGACCTCCGGAAACCTCTCGTGCTGCTGTAGCCGGGCCTGGGAAACGACATGGGGAGCTTCCAGCTTCCATGCCGGGTCAGTCTGCACCGCTTCTGGACCTCAGACGAGTGATGTTGTGAGACGTTGGCATTGGGTCCCCATGGGGAGAGAGCCTTAGCTAGGGTTAGCGTTCGGGCCAGGGACGTCGCCAGGGCCGAAGCGACTCCAGTCTCGTGATCTCCCTTGAGGGCTGAAGTGAGGGCCCATGCCCGAAGGCGGCTCAACTGCAAGGTTAGGGATCGAGGCAGGCTTAGGTTTCGGTGGAGGTTCCCGGTTCGGGGTAGGGTTAGGGTTAGGGTTAGCTCCCAGGAGGCTGCAGGCGCCGAACCCACAGCAGGGCAGTAGTCTCCGCGAAGGTCTGAGTTGAGGGCACAGGGGACGGTGCCGGTCAGGATCCATCTTTGGCTGCCAAGGCCATACACGTCGATCCCCCCTGGTCGAGGAGGCCTCTTGAATCCTCACGGACAGCTGCAGGCTGGCCTTGGAAACGACATGGGGAGATTCCAGCTTCCATGCCCAGTCCGCCGGCCCCGCATCTGGACTCCAGGCACGTGATGTGGTCAGACGTTGGCATTGGGTCCCATGGGGAGAGAGCCTTAGCTAGGGTTAGGGTTCGGGCCAGGGACGTCGCCATGGCCAAAGCGACTCCGGTCTCGAGATCTCCCTCGAGGGCTGAAGGGAGGGCCCGTGCCAGAAGGCGGCCCAATTGCAGGGTTAGGGATCGAGGCAGGCTTAGGTTTCGGTGGAGGGTCCCGGTTTGGGGTAGGGTTAGGGTTAGGGGTAGCACCCAGGAGGCTCCAGGCGCCGAACCCACAGCAGGGCAGTGGTCTCCGTGTAGGGCTGAATTGAGTGCTTAAGGAACGGGGCCGGGCAGGATCCGTATTAGGCTGCCAATGCCACACACGTCAGTCGGCCCCTGGTCGAGGAGCCCTCCTGAATCCTCTCGGGCAGCTGCAGCCGGGCTTGGGTAACGATATGGGGAGCTTCCAGGTTCCATGCCGAGTCAGCCTGCATCGCTTCTGGACCCCAGGCGCGTGGTGTTGTCAGACGTTGGAATTGGGTCCCCATGGGGAGAGAGATTTACCTAGGGTTAGGTTTCGGTTCATGAACGTCGCCAGGGAGGTGGCATAGGGCCATGGGTTCAATGCGTGATTGGCTTTGGAGCGCACTAGTATTGAGGATCACTGGGTGTTGTATGTAAGTGATGGATGACTACATTCTTTACCTGAAGCTAACATTACACTGTATGTTAACTGCCTGGAATTTAAATAAAAAATTCATAATATGAATAGTAAAGTAATACATAAATACATTTAAACTAAAGTAAATAAATACATGTTAAAAAGGAAAAGGAAAACTCATGTGATGATGTCAATAGACACAGAAAAAGCGTTCTGAGAAAATTTGGTATCCACTGTGGTAAAAATCTCTTTAAAATTCTGTGTAGACAGGTCAAATGTCAACATAACAAAGGCCATGTATGTGAAGCCCACAGCTAATGTCATACTCAGTAGTGTAATTGTGAAAGATTTTCCCCTAAGATCAGGCACAAGACAAGGATCCCCTAGATATGTGAAGGGGATTGGGTGATGCAGGCTTCTGGTTATGCAATGAATGAATCACAGATGGAAGATATAGCATAGGGCACATAGAGAATGGTACTGGAGTAGCGATGCATGGTGACAGATGATAGGTACACCTGTGTTAGCGTAGCAGAATGTATACATTTGTCGAATGACTATGTTGTTCCTCTGAAACTAATGTAACATAGTGTGTCAGCTATCCCCAAATAACATGTTTTTTTTTTAAACTAGGTAAAGGACTGAAATAAAAAGTTTAATGTAAAAGAACCTGTTAATATCTAATCAACAAATGCAGTGAAGTTCCAAACTAGAAAGTCACCTTATCAAATTCTGTATCATTCCTATACACTAACCCAATTATCTAAGAAGTAAAGAAAACAATCCCATTTACAATAGCATCAAAAACAATAAAAATTATAGCAATACATTTAGCCAAGAAAACGAAAATCTCTCTACAGAAAAGTATAAAACCTGTGTACAGGAATGGAAGAAATTCAATTTGGGTGAAAGTAAGGGGAGAACACACAAGTCAGTGAAAAGCCATCCCATGTCCAACTTTTGGAGGAATTAATACAGATACAATGTCCATATTACCCAAAGCTATCTAGAGATTCAGTGCAATCTCTATCAAGACTCCGATGCAATATTTATGCAATTATAAAATCATATCCTAAAATTTATTTGGAACCACAAAAAGACGCCATGGAGCCAACACAAGAAACAATAAATCAGGGGGCATCCCCCTTCTTGATTTCAAGTGTCATTCTAACACAAAGAAATCAGTTATGTCACTGGCATAAGCACACACACAAGACAATGGAACAGAAATTGAGAGCCCAAACTAAACCCATGCATCACCGTCACCTAGTATTCGACAAGGGAGTCAATAAGACACAGTGGAGGAGAGTAGTCTTTTGAATAACTGGTGCTGGGAAAATTGGATATTCACAAGTATAAGAACAAAGTTTAGCACCGTATAATACACCACTCCCGAGAGAGTGAAAGGAAGAAATAGAGAGAGATGTGGTTAGAGAGAAACAGAGACAAAGAGGAAGTACAAGAAGGAAAGTAGAGACCTGGTCCAGTAGGTGGACACGGTTAGATGGGCCAGGGGAGAGGGGATGTGGGAAGTGGCTCTGAGTGCTGGGGCAGAAAGGGCTTCTATCATGGGCATCAGAGTTCCATGGCCCCAAGACTCCAACATCCCTGGGTCCAAGTTCTGCAGAGGCCATTGGAATTGAAAAGATGGGTAGCCCTCATTTCTTCTGGAATTGTGAGGTTCAGCCTCACGTTCTGTCCTGGGGAGGGATGTCTTGAGGGAGAACGTGCTGCTCTTTGGCAGGTAAACTCCATAGCCTGCCCTGTGGGGAGGTGTCCCAGGGCCATCTCCCTCACTGCCCCAGGCTCTGTTGGATTTCCCCCCTCCCCCACCAGCTGGCCTTCCTCAAGTTCTGAACCCAGGCATCAGGCATTGGGTTGCCACCAGGTCCTCCAGTCTGGACCTGGCAGAGGTGGATTAGTAATATTGGTAAAAAAAAAAAAAAAAAAAAAAAAATATATATATATATATATATATATATATATATATATATATATATATATTTGACAATAAGGTACACATCCTCCCTCTGGGACTAGCGGTGTGCATCCAAATCATAGGTTGCTATCCTCCTCTCCACAACCAATCTGAGGAATCCAGAAGGTCGGTGGACCCTTTCAAACACCCTAGTCTTCTCTTACATGAAATTAAAAGACATTTTCTTGACCCAGCTTTCTTTTAATTCTGAAGAGAGGGCAATTAGTAACTGAAGGCATAATAGTCCTATAGGAAATTGACCTATATGACGGATGCACATGATTTCATCCATCCGTATCCCTAAAGCACATTTCATTGGAAATATTAGCCAAGGATACACACTGTACATTCACAACAGATGTGTAGCTCCCTGTAAGTTGCATTCTGGCGTTGTCACCTATGTGTCATCCAAGATATTTTTCGTGACTTTTCAGATAAGCTTTCAACACCAAGAAGGTGATGTTAGAGAATCTGGTATGAATGGAAATTCGCAGATTCTAAATGAGGAATGATTTTTCATTCTTAATGTTTCTTTTTTTGAGAGAACCCGAGCTGGGGAGGGGATAGAGTGGGAGACACTGAATATGAGGCTGGCTCGAGGTTCTGAGCTCTCAGGACAGAGCCTGATGCGGGGCTCAAACTCATGGACTGCAAAATCCTGACTTGACTCAAAGTCGGACGCTTAACAGACTAAGCCACCCAAGTGCCCCAGGAAGGATAGTTTAGTGGCAAAGAAGAAGAAATTAAAGAGAGTGTAAAGGATGTCTATTTTTAATTGAAATATTGTTCACACTTTTGTTGTGTTAGTTTTAGGCCTACATGGTAGTCATTCCATATGTCTATACATTATGTTGTACTCCACCACAAGTGTAGCTATCCTGTGAAAGCATGCAACAATATTGTTACAGGATTGACTCCATTCCATTGGCTGTCCCTTGTATCCCTAGGACTCATTCACTCCATAGCTGGACTCCGGTATCACTCTCTCTAAGGTGTCCGTTCTTTATCTAACCTAAGTATTTTGGTGGTAAACAAAATCACCTCTTGTTCAGCATGTGCAAATCGGTGGTCTATTTTTCTGTGAATATTGCTTCATACATTACAAATGATGTCGTGACGTTAATAAATTCGGTTTCATTCTTCACTCACAAGAAAGAGAAGGAAAAGATTTTGTGTCCCAGGCCCTGTTTCTAAAACCTTCCCAACGAGGAGAACAGGCTTAGTTGCCCAGAGCACCTTCGGTCTCTCAGCTGAGCAACCGGGGCCTTCCACATTGAAGGAATTCCCATGGTGGCCAGCAGAGAGAGCTCAAGAACCACAGACCCCCGAGGGGCGGGTTCCTCTGCTGGGCAGTGATAGCCAGCAGAGGGCGCACCATCTGCTTTTCTGACCCAGGGCACCTCAGAGCAGGAAGGGCTTCGATTGCTCTCAGAAGACTCAGGCCTCTGCTGGTGCCTCAGTACAGAGAGCAGAGCTGCATTTCCAGCAGGTTCTGCCACCCGCCCCAGGGGAGACCTTGGGAGCTTAGCAGCAACGTGGCATCTCCTGAGTCGCCAGAGAGAAGCTGCCTTGTTGTACTGAGTGCTGAGGAGGGGGCGCCGGGTGGCTTCCCTGGTCAAGCTGGTTGCTGAGCTGCACAGGCCTTTGCATTTTCTGGGCTGTTCCCGTGTGTCATGCCACCCCTTCCCGGACAGTTTTTGAACAAGACGTATTTTACTAAAGGACTTGTGGATGGCGGGGTCCCACGACATCACCTCATAGATGCAGTCGATGGTTGGTTCCAGATCCAGGCTTGTTTCCGGGAAGGAACCCTAACAGAAATTCAGGAGCTCGGGAGCTGCATTCAATTAGGACGTGGATCCATGAAATGCTCGTCTCACGACCTTCTACAAGAATGAGCTGGGACCCATGTTCCGAGTCCTGCTGGAACCAGCGACCAAGGTAAGGGCACAAACTGTCCCACACATCATACATGCTTTTTTAAAAATTTCATGGTTATTTTTCCAACCTAGTGAAGTGATTGAACACTACAGAAATCCCGGTAGGTAAGTCTCATTCACCTTATGTTATCTTTTCATTTAAATTCCACTGAGTGAAGACACAGTGTAATATTAGTTTCAGGGGTCCAATATAGAGCAAGACTTCCACACGTCACCAGGTGCTCATCCCAGGTGCACTTCTTAATCCCCATCAGCTGCTTCACCCATTCCCTCACCTCGCTGTGGAACTCCTCAGTTTGTTTCCTAGTTAAGAGTCCGTTTGTCTCCTCCCCCCGCCCCTTTGTTTTGTTTTCTTGCCATGGGGTAGTGAAATCATTGGGTGTGTGTCTTTCTCCGACAGGCTTATTTCGCCCAGCATAACATTCTCTCTCTCCATCCACCTCGTGGCAAATGGCAAGATTTCATGTTTTTACGGCTAAATAATATTACGTTCCATAGACCACATCTCCATTTATTCATCCGTTGATGGGTGCTTGGATAGTTTCTGTCATTTGGCTGTTGTAGAAAATGCTGCTGTAAACATCACGGTGCATGTATCCCTTTGAAGATTTTGTATTCTTTGTGGAAATACCTTGTAGTGAAGTTGCTGGATTGTAAGTACTTCTATTTCCAGTTTTGTTGTGTTTTTTGACATCTCCATGTGGTTTTCCAGAGTGGCTGCACCAGTTTGCATTCCTACCCACAGTGCAAGAGGCTTATTCTTTCCCCACATCCTTGGCAACACCTGCTGTGTCATCCTTCATTGACTTTAGTCATTGTGACAGATGTGATGTGTTCTCTCATTGTCCTTTTGAATTGTATTTCCCTGAAGATCAGTATTGTTGAGCATCTTTTCATGGGTCTCTTGGCCATGTATATGTCTTCCTTCGGGAAATGTCCACTCGTGTGTTCTGCCCATTTTTAATGAGATTTCTCATGTTTTGGGTGCTGTATAACTGTATATATTTTGGACACTAACCCTTTATCCGATGTCGTTTGCAAATATCATTCTGTTGATGTTTTCGTTTTGTTGATTATTTCCTTGGTGACGGAAGGTTTTAATTTTTATAAAGTCTCATTATTTTTGCTTGCGTTTCCCTTACCTCTAGAGATATATCTACAAAGGCGTTGGTACAGGCAATGTCAAGTAAGATACTACCCGTGTCATCCTCTGGGATTTTTATGGTTTCAGGTTTCACATATAGGTCTTTGTCCATGTTGGATTTATTTTTGTGTATGTTGTAAGAAAGTGGTCCGTTGTTTTTGTTTTGTTTTGCAGATTGCTGTCTAGTTTTTCCAAAACCCTATGTTGAGGAGCCTTTTTTTAATTTATGTATTTATTTTTGAGAGAGAGAGCGAGCGAGCATGCAGAAGAGGG
>NW_026464003.1:0-22604 GCF_027475565.1 Acinonyx jubatus
CCCTGCAATTGGGCCGCCTTCTGGCACGGGCCCTCCCTTCAGCCCTCGAGGGAGATCTCGAGACCGGAGTCGCTTTGGCCATGGCGACGTCCCTGGCCCGAACCCTAACCTAGCTAAGGCTCTCTCCCCATGGGACCCAATGCCAACGTCTGACCACATCACGTGCCTGGAGTCCAGATGCGGGGCGGCGGACTGGGCATGGAAGCTGGAATCTCCCCATGTCGTTTCCAAGGCCAGCCTGCAGCTGTCCGTGAGGATTCAAGAGGCCTCCTCGACCAGGGGGGATCGACGTGTATGGCCTTGGCAGCCAAAGATGGATCCTGACCGGCACCGTCCCCTGTGCCCTCAACTCAGACCTTCGCGGAGACTACTGCCCTGCTGTGGGTTCGGCGCCTGCAGCCTCCTGGGAGCTAACCCTAACCCTAACCCTACCCCGAACCGGGAACCTCCACCGAAACCTAAGCCTGCCTCGATCCCTAACCTTGCAGTTGAGCCGCCTTCGGGCATGGGCCCTCACTTCAGCCCTCAAGGGAGATCACGAGACTGGAGTCGCTTCGGCCCTGGCGACGTCCCTGGCCCGAACGCTAACCCTAGCTAAGGCTCTCTCCCCATGGGGACCCAATGCCAACGTCTCACAACATCAGTCGTCTGAGGTCCAGAAGCGGTGCAGACTGACCCGGCATGGAAGCTGGAAGCTCCCCATGTCGTTTCCCAGGCCGGCTACAGCAGCACGAGAGGTTTCCGGAGGTCCCCTCGACCAGGGCCGATTCACGTGTGCGGCCTTGGCAGCCAAATACGGATCCCGACCGGCACCGTTCCTTGGGCACTCAATGCAGCCCTTCCGGAGACCACTGCCCTGCTGTGGTTTCGGCGCCTGGAGCCTGCTGGGAGCTAACCCTGTCCCTAACCCAAACCCGATCCGGGACCTCCACCGAAACCTAAGCCTGCCTCGACCATTAGCCCTGCAATTGAGCCGCCTTCGGGCACGGGCCCTCACTTCAGCCCTCAAGGGAGATCACGAGACTGGAGTCGCTTCGGCCCTGGCGACGTCCCTGGACCGAACCCTAACCCTAGCTAACGCTCTCTCCCCAAGGGGACTCAATTCCAACGTCTGACAACATCACTCGTCTGAGGTCCAGAAGAGGTGCAGACGGACACGGCATGGACGCTGGAAGCTCCCCATGTCGTTTCCCAGGCCCGGCTGCAGCTGCCCGTGAGGATTCCGGAGGCCTCCTCGACCAGGGCGGATCGACGAGTGTGGCCTTGGCAGCCAAAGACGGATCCTGACCGGCACCGTCCCTTATGCCCTCAACTCAGCCCTTCGCGGAGACCACTGCCCTGCTGTGGGTTCGGCGCCTGGAGCCTCCTGGGTGCTAACCCTAACCCTAACCCTACCCCAAACCGGGACCCTCCACCGAAACCTAAGCCTGCCTCGATCCCTAACCCTGCAATTGGGCCGCCTTCTGGCACGGGCCCTCCCTTCAGCCCTCGAGGGAGATCTCGAGACCGGAGTCGCTTTGGCCATGGCGACGTCCCTGGCCCGAACCCTAACCCTAGCTAAGGCTCTCTCCCCATGGGGACCCAATGCCAACGTCTGACCACATCACGTGCCTGAGGTCCAGATGCGGGGCAGGCGGACTGGGCATGGAAGCTGGAATCTCCCATGTCGTTTCCAGGCCAGCTGCAGCTGTCCGTGAGGATTCAAGAGGCCTCCTCGACCAGGGGGATCGACGTGTATGGCCTTGGCAGCCAAAGATGGATCCTGACCGGCACCGTCCCTGTGCCCTCAACTCAGACCTTCGCGGAGACTACTGCCCTGCTGTGGGTTCGGCGCCTGCAGCCTCTGGGAGCTAACCCTACCCTAACCCTACCCCGAACCGGGAACCTCCACCGAAACCTAAGCCTGCCTCGATCCCTAACCTTGCAGTTGAGCCGCCTTCGGGCATGGGCCCTCACTTCAGCCCTCAAGGGAGATCACGAGACTGGAGTCGCTTCGGCCCTGGCGACGTCCCTGGACCGAACCCTAACCCTAGCTAACGCTCTCTCCCCAAGGGGACTCAATTCCAACGTCTGACAACATCACTCGTCTGAGGTCCAGAAGAGGTGCAGACGGACACGGCATGGACGCTGGAAGCTCCCCATGTCGTTTCCCAGGCCGGCTGCAGCTGCCGTGAGGATTCCGGAGGCCTCCTCGACCAGGGCGGATCGACGAGTGTGGCCTTGGCAGCCAAAGACGGATCCTGACCGGCACCGTCCCTTATGCCCTCAACTCAGCCCTTCGCGGAGACCACTGCCTGCTGTGGGTTCGGCGCCTGGAGCCTCCTGGGTGCTAACCCTACCCTAACCCTACCCCAAACCGGGACCCTCCACCGAAACCTAAGCCTGCCTCGATCCCTAACCCTGCAATTGGGCCGCCTTCTGGCACGGGCCTCCCTTCAGCCCTCGAGGGAGATCTCGAGACCGGAGTCGCTTTGGCCATGGCGACGTCCCTGGCCCGAACCCTAACCCTAGCTAAGGCTCTCTCCCCATGGGACCCAATGCCAACGTCTGACCACATCACGTGCCTGGAGTCCAGATGCGGGGCCGGCGGACTGGGCATGGAAGCTGGAATCTCCCCATGTCGTTTCCAAGGCCAGCCTGCAGCTGTCCGTGAGGATTCAAGAGGCCTCCTCGACCAGGGGGGATCGACGTGTATGGCCTTGGCAGCCAAAGATGGATCCTGACCGGCACCGTCCCTGTGCCCTCAACTCAGACCTTCGCGGAGACTACTGCCCTGCTGTGGGTTCGGCGCCTGCAGCCTCCTGGGAGCTAACCTAACCCTAACCCTACCCGAACCGGGAACCTCCACCGAAACCTAAGCCTGCCTCGATCCCTAACCTTGCAGTTGAGCCGCCTTCGGGCATGGGCCCTCACTTCAGCCCTCAAGGGAGATCACGAGACTGGAGTCGCTTCGGCCCTGGCGACGTCCTGGCCCGAACGCTAACCCTAGCTAAGGCTCTCTCCCCATGGGGACCCAATGCCAACGTCTCACAACATCAGTCGTCTGAGGTCCAGAAGCGGTGCAGACTGACCCGGCATGGAAGCTGGAAGCTCCCCATGTCGTTTCCCAGGCCCGGCTACAGCAGCACGAGAGGTTTCCGGAGGTCCCCTCGACCAGGGGCCGATTCACGTGTGCGGCCTTGGCAGCCAAATACGGATCCCGACCGGCACCGTTCCTTGGGCACTCAATGCAGCCCTTCCGGAGACCACTGCCCTGCTGTGGTTTCGGCGCCTGGAGCCTGCTGGGAGCTAACCCTGTCCCTAACCCAAACCCGATCCGGGACCCTCCACCGAAACCTAAGCCTGCCTCGACCATTAGCCCTGCAATTGAGCCGCCTTCGGGCACGGGCCCTCACTTCAGCCCTCAAGGGAGATCACGAGACTGGAGTCGCTTCGGCCCTGGCGACGTCCCTGGACCGAACCCTAACCCTAGCTAACGCTCTCTCCCCAAGGGGACTCAATTCCAACGTCTGACAACATCACTCGTCTGAGGTCCAGAAGAGGTGCAGACGGACACGGCATGGACGCTGGAAGCTCCCCATGTCGTTTCCCAGGCCCGGCTGCAGCTGCCCGTGAGGATTCCGGAGGCCTCCTCGACCAGGGCGGATCGACGAGTGTGGCCTTGGCAGCCAAAGACGGATCCTGACCGGCACCGTCCCTTATGCCCTCAACTCAGCCCTTCGCGGAGACCACTGCCCTGCTGTGGGTTCGGCGCCTGGAGCCTCCTGGGTGCTAACCCTAACCCTAACCCTACCCCAAACCGGGACCCTCCACCGAAACCTAAGCCTGCCTCGATCCCTAACCCTGCAATTGGGCCGCCTTCTGGCACGGGCCCTCCCTTCAGCCCTCGAGGGAGATCTCGAGACCGGAGTCGCTTTGGCCATGGCGACGTCCCTGGCCCGAACCCTAACCCTAGCTAAGGCTCTCTCCCCATGGGACCCAATGCCAACGTCTGACCACATCACGTGCCTGGAGTCCAGATGCGGGGCCGGCGGACTGGGCATGGAAGCTGGAATCTCCCCATGTCGTTTCCAAGGCCAGCCTGCAGCTGTCCGTGAGGATTCAAGAGGCCTCCTCGACCAGGGGGGATCGACGTGTATGGCCTTGGCAGCCAAAGATGGATCCTGACCGGCACCGTCCCCTGTGCCCTCAACTCAGACCTTCGCGGAGACTACTGCCCTGCTGTGGGTTCGGCGCCTGCAGCCTCCTGGGAGCTAACCCTAACCCTAACCCTACCCGAACCGGGAACCTCCACCGAAACCTAAGCCTGCCTCGATCCCTAACCTTGCAGTTGAGCCGCCTTCGGGCATGGGCCCTCACTTCAGCCCTCAAGGGAGATCACGAGACTGGAGTCGCTTCGGCCTGGCGACGTCCCTGGCCCGAACGCTAACCCTAGCTAAGGCTCTCTCCCCATGGGGACCCAATGCCAACGTCTCACAACATCAGTCGTCTGAGGTCCAGAAGCGGTGCAGACTGACCCGGCATGGAAGCTGGAAGCTCCCATGTCGTTTCCAGGCCCGGCTACAGCAGCACGAGAGGTTTCCGGAGGTCCCCTCGACCAGGGGCCGATTCACGTGTGCGGCCTTGGCAGCCAAATACGGATCCCGACCGGCACCGTTCCTTGGGCACTCAATGCAGCCCTTCCCGGAGACCACTGCCCTGCTGTGGTTTCGGCGCCTGGAGCCTGCTGGGAGCTAACCCTGTCCCTAACCCAAACCCGATCCGGGACCCTCCACCGAAACCTAAGCCTGCCTCGACCATTAGCCCTGCAATTGAGCCGCCTTCGGGCACGGGCCCTCACTTCAGCCCTCAAGGGAGATCACGAGACTGGAGTCGCTTCGGCCCTGGCGACGTCCCTGGACCGAACCCTAACCCTAGCTAACGCTCTCTCCCAAGGGGACTCAATTCCAACGTCTGACAACATCACTCGTCTGAGGTCCAGAAGAGGTGCAGACGGACACGGCATGGACGCTGGAAGCTCCCCATGTCGTTTCCCAGGCCCGGCTGCAGCTGCCCGTGAGGATTCCGGAGGCCTCCTCGACCAGGGCGGATCGACGAGTGTGGCCTTGGCAGCCAAAGACGGATCCTGACCGGCACCGTCCCTTATGCCCTCAACTCAGCCCTTCGCGGAGACCACTGCCCTGCTGTGGGTTCGGCGCCTGGAGCCTCCTGGGTGCTAACCCTAACCCTAACCCTACCCCAAACCGGGACCCTCCACCGAAACCTAAGCCTGCCTCGATCCCTAACCCTGCAATTGGGCCGCCTTCTGGCACGGGCCTCCCTTCAGCCCTCGAGGGAGATCTCGAGACCGGAGTCGCTTTGGCCATGGCGACGTCCCTGGCCCGAACCCTAACCCTAGCTAAGGCTCTCTCCCCATGGGACCCAATGCCAACGTCTGACCACATCACGTGCCTGGAGTCCAGATGCGGGGCCGGCGGACTGGGCATGGAAGCTGGAATCTCCCCATGTCGTTTCCAAGGCCAGCCTGCAGCTGTCCGTGAGGATTCAAGAGGCCTCCTCGACCAGGGGGGATCGACGTGTATGGCCTTGGCAGCCAAAGATGGATCCTGACCGGCACCGTCCCCTGTGCCCTCAACTCAGACCTTCGCGGAGACTACTGCCCTGCTGTGGGTTCGGCGCCTGCAGCCTCCTGGGAGCTAACCCTAACCCTAACCCTACCCCGAACCGGGAACCTCCACCGAAACCTAAGCCTGCCTCGATCCCTAACCTTGCAGTTGAGCCGCCTTCGGGCATGGGCCCTCACTTCAGCCCTCAAGGGAGATCACGAGACTGGAGTCGCTTCGGCCCTGGCGACGTCCCTGGCCCGAACGCTAACCCTAGCTAAGGCTCTCTCCCCATGGGGACCCAATGCCAACGTCTCACAACATCAGTCGTCTGAGGTCCAGAAGCGGTGCAGACTGACCCGGCATGGAAGCTGGAAGCTCCCCATGTCGTTTCCCAGGCCCGGCTACAGCAGCACGAGAGGTTTCCGGAGGTCCCTCGACCAGGGGCCGATTCACGTGTGCGGCCTTGGCAGCCAAATACGGATCCCGACCGGCACCGTTCCTTGGGCACTCAATGCAGCCCTTCCCGGAGACCACTGCCCTGCTGTGGTTTCGGCGCCTGGAGCCTGCTGGGAGCTAACCCTGTCCCTAACCCAAACCCGATCCGGGACCCTCCACCGAAACCTAAGCCTGCCTCGACCATTAGCCTGCAATTGAGCCGCCTTCGGGCACGGGCCCTCACTTCAGCCCTCAAGGGAGATCACGAGACTGGAGTCGCTTCGGCCCTGGCGACGTCCCTGGACGAACCCTAACCCTAGCTAACGCTCTCTCCCCAAGGGGACTCAATTCCAACGTCTGACAACATCACTCGTCTGAGGTCCAGAAGAGGTGCAGACGGACACGGCATGGACGCTGGAAGCTCCCCATGTCGTTTCCCAGGCCGGCTGCAGCTGCCCGTGAGGATTCCGGAGGCCTCCTCGACCAGGGCGGATCGACGAGTGTGGCCTTGGCAGCCAAAGACGGATCCTGACCGGCACCGTCCCTTATGCCCTCAACTCAGCCCTTCGCGGAGACCACTGCCCTGCTGTGGGTTCGGCGCCTGGAGCCTCCTGGGTGCTAACCCTAACCCTAACCCTACCCAAACCGGGACCCTCCACCGAAACCTAAGCCTGCCTCGATCCCTAACCCTGCAATTGGGCCGCCTTCTGGCACGGGCCCTCCCTTCAGCCCTCGAGGGAGATCTCGAGACCGGAGTCGCTTTGGCCATGGCGACGTCCCTGGCCCGAACCCTAACCCTAGCTAAGGCTCTCTCCCCATGGGACCCAATGCCAACGTCTGACCACATCACGTGCCTGGAGTCCAGATGCGGGGCCGGCGGACTGGGCATGGAAGCTGGAATCTCCCATGTCGTTTCCAAGGCCAGCCTGCAGCTGTCCGTGAGGATTCAAGAGGCCTCCTCGACCAGGGGGGATCGACGTGTATGGCCTTGGCAGCCAAAGATGGATCCTGACCGGCACCGTCCCCTGTGCCCTCAACTCAGACCTTCGCGGAGACTACTGCCCTGCTGTGGGTTCGGCGCCTGCAGCCTCCTGGGAGCTAACCCTAACCCTAACCTACCCCGAACCGGGAACCTCCACCGAAACCTAAGCCTGCCTCGATCCCTAACCTTGCAGTTGAGCCGCCTTCGGGCATGGGCCCTCACTTCAGCCCTCAAGGGAGATCACGAGACTGGAGTCGCTTCGGCCCTGGCGACGTCCCTGGCCCGAACGCTAACCCTAGCTAAGGCTCTCTCCCCATGGGGACCCAATGCCAACGTCTCACAACATCAGTCGTCTGAGGTCCAGAAGCGGTGCAGACTGACCCGGCATGGAAGCTGGAAGCTCCCCATGTCGTTTCCCAGGCCCGGCTACAGCAGCACGAGAGGTTTCCGGAGGTCCCCTCGACCAGGGGCCGATTCACGTGTGCGGCCTTGGCAGCCAAATACGGATCCCGACCGGCACCGTTCCTTGGGCACTCAATGCAGCCCTTCCCGGAGACCACTGCCCTGCTGTGGTTTCGGCGCCTGGAGCCTGCTGGGAGCTAACCCTGTCCCTAACCCAAACCCGATCCGGGACCCTCCACCGAAACCTAAGCCTGCCTCGACCATTAGCCCTGCAATTGAGCCGCCTTCGGGCACGGGCCCTCACTTCAGCCCTCAAGGGAGATCACGAGACTGGAGTCGCTTCGGCCCTGGCGACGTCCCTGGACCGAACCCTAACCCTAGCTAACGCTCTCTCCCCAAGGGGACTCAATTCCAACGTCTGACAACATCACTCGTCTGAGGTCCAGAAGAGGTGCAGACGGACACGGCATGGACGCTGGAAGCTCCCCATGTCGTTTCCCAGGCCCGGCTGCAGCTGCCCGTGAGGATTCCGGAGGCCTCCTCGACCAGGGCGGATCGACGAGTGTGGCCTTGGCAGCCAAAGACGGATCCTGACCGGCACCGTCCCTTATGCCCTCAACTCAGCCCTTCGCGGAGACCACTGCCCTGCTGTGGGTTCGGCGCCTGGAGCCTCCTGGGTGCTAACCCTAACCCTAACCTACCCAAACCGGGACCCTCCACCGAAACCTAAGCCTGCCTCGATCCCTAACCCTGCAATTGGGCCGCCTTCTGGCACGGGCCCTCCCTTCAGCCCTCGAGGGAGATCTCGAGACCGGAGTCGCTTTGGCCATGGCGACGTCCCTGGCCCGAACCCTAACCCTAGCTAAGGCTCTCTCCCCATGGGACCCAATGCCAACGTCTGACCACATCACGTGCCTGGAGTCCAGATGCGGGGCCGGCGGACTGGGCATGGAAGCTGGAATCTCCCCATGTCGTTTCCAAGGCCAGCCTGCAGCTGTCCGTGAGGATTCAAGAGGCCTCCTCGACCAGGGGGGATCGACGTGTATGGCCTTGGCAGCCAAAGATGGATCCTGACCGGCACCGTCCCTGTGCCCTCAACTCAGACCTTCGCGGAGACTACTGCCCTGCTGTGGGTTCGGCGCCTGCAGCCTCCTGGGAGCTAACCCTAACCCTAACCCTACCCCGAACCGGGAACCTCCACCGAAACCTAAGCCTGCCTCGATCCCTAACCTTGCAGTTGAGCCGCCTTCGGGCATGGGCCCTCACTTCAGCCCTCAAGGGAGATCACGAGACTGGAGTCGCTTCGGCCCTGGCGACGTCCCTGGCCCGAACGCTAACCCTAGCTAAGGCTCTCTCCCCATGGGGACCCAATGCCAACGTCTCACAACATCAGTCGTCTGAGGTCCAGAAGCGGTGCAGACTGACCGGCATGGAAGCTGGAAGCTCCCCATGTCGTTTCCCAGGCCCGGCTACAGCAGCACGAGAGGTTTCCGGAGGTCCCTCGACCAGGGGCCGATTCACGTGTGCGGCCTTGGCAGCCAAATACGGATCCCGACCGGCACCGTTCCTTGGGCACTCAATGCAGCCCTTCCGGAGACCACTGCCCTGCTGTGGTTTCGGCGCCTGGAGCCTGCTGGGAGCTAACCCTGTCCCTAACCCAAACCCGATCCGGGACCCTCCACCGAAACCTAAGCCTGCCTCGACCATTAGCCTGCAATTGAGCCGCCTTCGGGCACGGGCCCTCACTTCAGCCCTCAAGGGAGATCACGAGACTGGAGTCGCTTCGGCCCTGGCGACGTCCCTGGACCGAACCCTAACCCTAGCTAACGCTCTCTCCCCAAGGGGACTCAATTCCAACGTCTGACAACATCACTCGTCTGAGGTCCAGAAGAGGTGCAGACGGACACGGCATGGACGCTGGAAGCTCCCCATGTCGTTTCCCAGGCCCGGCTGCAGCTGCCCGTGAGGATTCCGGAGGCCTCCTCGACCAGGGCGGATCGACGAGTGTGGCCTTGGCAGCCAAAGACGGATCCTGACCGGCACCGTCCCTTATGCCCTCAACTCAGCCCTTCGCGGAGACCACTGCCCTGCTGTGGGTTCGGCGCCTGGAGCCTCCTGGGTGCTAACCCTAACCCTAACCCTACCCCAAACCGGGACCCTCCACCGAAACCTAAGCCTGCCTCGATCCCTAACCCTGCAATTGGGCCGCCTTCTGGCACGGGCCCTCCCTTCAGCCCTCGAGGGAGATCTCGAGACCGGAGTCGCTTTGGCCATGGCGACGTCCCTGGCCCGAACCCTAACCCTAGCTAAGGCTCTCTCCCCATGGGACCCAATGCCAACGTCTGACCACATCACGTGCCTGGAGTCCAGATGCGGGGCCGGCGGACTGGGCATGGAAGCTGGAATCTCCCCATGTCGTTTCCAAGGCCAGCCTGCAGCTGTCCGTGAGGATTCAAGAGGCCTCCTCGACCAGGGGGGATCGACGTGTATGGCCTTGGCAGCCAAAGATGGATCCTGACCGGCACCGTCCCCTGTGCCCTCAACTCAGACCTTCGCGGAGACTACTGCCCTGCTGTGGGTTCGGCGCCTGCAGCCTCCTGGGAGCTAACCCTAACCCTAACCCTACCCGAACCGGGAACCTCCACCGAAACCTAAGCCTGCCTCGATCCCTAACCTTGCAGTTGAGCCGCCTTCGGGCATGGGCCCTCACTTCAGCCCTCAAGGGAGATCACGAGACTGGAGTCGCTTCGGCCCTGGCGACGTCCCTGGCCCGAACGCTAACCCTAGCTAAGGCTCTCTCCCCATGGGGACCCAATGCCAACGTCTCACAACATCAGTCGTCTGAGGTCCAGAAGCGGTGCAGACTGACCCGGCATGGAAGCTGGAAGCTCCCCATGTCGTTTCCCAGGCCCGGCTACAGCAGCACGAGAGGTTTCCGGAGGTCCCCTCGACCAGGGGCCGATTCACGTGTGCGGCCTTGGCAGCCAAATACGGATCCCGACCGGCACCGTTCCTTGGGCACTCAATGCAGCCCTTCCCGGAGACCACTGCCCTGCTGTGGTTTCGGCGCCTGGAGCCTGCTGGGAGCTAACCCTGTCCCTAACCCAAACCCGATCCGGGACCCTCCACCGAAACCTAAGCCTGCCTCGACCATTAGCCCTGCAATTGAGCCGCCTTCGGGCACGGGCCCTCACTTCAGCCTCAAGGGAGATCACGAGACTGGAGTCGCTTCGGCCTGGCGACGTCCCTGGACCGAACCCTAACCCTAGCTAACGCTCTCTCCCAAGGGGACTCAATTCCAACGTCTGACAACATCACTCGTCTGAGGTCCAGAAGAGGTGCAGACGGACACGGCATGGACGCTGGAAGCTCCCCATGTCGTTTCCCAGGCCCGGCTGCAGCTGCCCGTGAGGATTCCGGAGGCCTCCTCGACCAGGGCGGATCGACGAGTGTGGCCTTGGCAGCCAAAGACGGATCCTGACCGGCACCGTCCCTTATGCCCTCAACTCAGCCCTTCGCGGAGACCACTGCCCTGCTGTGGGTTCGGCGCCTGGAGCCTCCTGGGTGCTAACCCTAACCCTAACCCTACCCCAAACCGGGACCCTCCACCGAAACCTAAGCCTGCCTCGATCCCTAACCCTGCAATTGGGCCGCCTTCTGGCACGGGCCCTCCCTTCAGCCCTCGAGGGAGATCTCGAGACCGGAGTCGCTTTGGCCATGGCGACGTCCCTGGCCCGAACCCTAACCTAGCTAAGGCTCTCTCCCATGGGACCCAATGCCAACGTCTGACCACATCACGTGCCTGGAGTCCAGATGCGGGGCCGGCGGACTGGGCATGGAAGCTGGAATCTCCCCATGTCGTTTCCAAGGCCAGCCTGCAGCTGTCCGTGAGGATTCAAGAGGCCTCCTCGACCAGGGGGGATCGACGTGTATGGCCTTGGCAGCCAAAGATGGATCCTGACCGGCACCGTCCCCTGTGCCCTCAACTCAGACCTTCGCGGAGACTACTGCCCTGCTGTGGGTTCGGCGCCTGCAGCCTCCTGGGAGCTAACCCTAACCCTAACCCTACCCCGAACCGGGAACCTCCACCGAAACCTAAGCCTGCCTCGATCCCTAACCTTGCAGTTGAGCCGCCTTCGGGCATGGGCCCTCACTTCAGCCTCAAGGGAGATCACGAGACTGGAGTCGCTTCGGCCCTGGCGACGTCCCTGGCCCGAACGCTAACCCTAGCTAAGGCTCTCTCCCCATGGGGACCCAATGCCAACGTCTCACAACATCAGTCGTCTGAGGTCCAGAAGCGGTGCAGACTGACCCGGCATGGAAGCTGGAAGCTCCCCATGTCGTTTCCCAGGCCCGGCTACAGCAGCACGAGAGGTTTCCGGAGGTCCCTCGACCAGGGGCCGATTCACGTGTGCGGCCTTGGCAGCCAAATACGGATCCCGACCGGCACCGTTCCTTGGGCACTCAATGCAGCCCTTCCCGGAGACCACTGCCCTGCTGTGGTTTCGGCGCCTGGAGCCTGCTGGGAGCTAACCCTGTCCCTAACCCAAACCCGATCCGGGACCCTCCACCGAAACCTAAGCCTGCCTCGACCATTAGCCCTGCAATTGAGCCGCCTTCGGGCACGGGCCCTCACTTCAGCCCTCAAGGGAGATCACGAGACTGGAGTCGCTTCGGCCCTGGCGACGTCCCTGGACCGAACCCTAACCCTAGCTAACGCTCTCTCCCCAAGGGGACTCAATTCCAACGTCTGACAACATCACTCGTCTGAGGTCCAGAAGAGGTGCAGACGGACACGGCATGGACGCTGGAAGCTCCCCATGTCGTTTCCAGGCCGGCTGCAGCTGCCCGTGAGGATTCGGAGGCCTCCTCGACCAGGGCGGATCGACGAGTGTGGCCTTGGCAGCCAAAGACGGATCCTGACGGCACCGTCCCTTATGCCCTCAACTCAGCCCTTCGCGGAGACCACTGCCCTGCTGTGGGTTCGGCGCCTGGAGCCTCCTGGGTGCTAACCCTAAACCTAACCCTACCCCAAACCGGGACCCTCCACCGAAACCTAAGCCTGCCTCGATCCCTAACCCTGCAATTGGGCCGCCTTCTGGCACGGGCCCTCCCTTCAGCCCTCGAGGGAGATCTCGAGACCGGAGTCGCTTTGGCCATGGCGACGTCCCTGGCCCGAACCCTAACCTAGCTAAGGCTCTCTCCCCATGGGACCCAATGCCAACGTCTGACCACATCACGTGCCTGGAGTCCAGATGCGGGGCCGGCGGACTGGGCATGGAAGCTGGAATCTCCCCATGTCGTTTCCAAGGCCAGCCTGCAGCTGTCCGTGAGGATTCAAGAGGCCTCCTCGACCAGGGGGGATCGACGTGTATGGCCTTGGCAGCCAAAGATGGATCCTGACCGGCACCGTCCCCTGTGCCCTCAACTCAGACCTTCGCGGAGACTACTGCCCTGCTGTGGGTTCGGCGCCTGCAGCCTCCTGGGAGCTAACCCTAACCCTAACCCTACCCGAACCGGGAACCTCCACCGAAACCTAAGCCTGCCTCGATCCCTAACCTTGCAGTTGAGCCGCCTTCGGGCATGGGCCCTCACTTCAGCCCTCAAGGGAGATCACGAGACTGGAGTCGCTTCGGCCCTGGCGACGTCCCTGGCCCGAACGCTAACCCTAGCTAAGGCTCTCTCCCATGGGGACCCAATGCCAACGTCTCACAACATCAGTCGTCTGAGGTCCAGAAGCGGTGCAGACTGACCCGGCATGGAAGCTGGAAGCTCCCCATGTCGTTTCCCAGGCCCGGCTACAGCAGCACGAGAGGTTTCCGGAGGTCCCCTCGACCAGGGGCCGATTCACGTGTGCGGCCTTGGCAGCCAAATACGGATCCCGACCGGCACCGTTCCTTGGGCACTCAATGCAGCCCTTCCCGGAGACCACTGCCCTGCTGTGGTTTCGGCGCCTGGAGCCTGCTGGGAGCTAACCCTGTCCCTAACCCAAACCCGATCCGGGACCCTCCACCGAAACCTAAGCCTGCCTCGACCATTAGCCCTGCAATTGAGCCGCCTTCGGGCACGGGCCCTCACTTCAGCCCTCAAGGGAGATCACGAGACTGGAGTCGCTTCGGCCCTGGCGACGTCCCTGGACCGAACCCTAACCCTAGCTAACGCTCTCTCCCAAGGGGACTCAATTCCAACGTCTGACAACATCACTCGTCTGAGGTCCAGAAGAGGTGCAGACGGACACGGCATGGACGCTGGAAGCTCCCCATGTCGTTTCCCAGGCCGGCTGCAGCTGCCCGTGAGGATTCCGGAGGCCTCCTCGACCAGGGCGGATCGACGAGTGTGGCCTTGGCAGCCAAAGACGGATCCTGACCGGCACCGTCCTTATGCCCTCAACTCAGCCCTTCGCGGAGACCACTGCCCTGCTGTGGGTTCGGCGCCTGGAGCCTCCTGGGGGCTAACCTAACCCTAACCCTACCCAAACCGGGACCCTCCACCGAAACCTAAGCCTGCCTCGATCCCTAACCCTGCAATTGGGCCGCCTTCTGGCACGGGCCCTCCCTTCAGCCCTCGAGGGAGATCTCGAGACCGGAGTCGCTTTGGCCATGGCGACGTCCCTGGCCCGAACCCTAACCCTAGCTAAGGCTCTCTCCCATGGGACCCAATGCCAACGTCTGACCACATCACGTGCCTGGAGTCCAGATGCGGGGCCGGCGGACTGGGCATGGAAGCTGGAATCTCCCCATGTCGTTTCCAAGGCCAGCCTGCAGCTGTCCGTGAGGATTCAAGAGGCCTCCTCGACCAGGGGGGATCGACGTGTATGGCCTTGGCAGCCAAAGATGGATCCTGACCGGCACCGTCCCCTGTGCCCTCAACTCAGACCTTCGCGGAGACTACTGCCTGCTGTGGGTTCGGCGCCTGCAGCCTCCTGGGAGCTAACCCTAACCCTAACCTACCCGAACCGGGAACCTCCACCGAAACCTAAGCCTGCCTCGATCCCTAACCTTGCAGTTGAGCCGCCTTCGGGCATGGGCCCTCACTTCAGCCTCAAGGGAGATCACGAGACTGGAGTCGCTTCGGCCCTGGCGACGTCCCTGGCCCGAACGCTAACCCTAGCTAAGGCTCTCTCCCCATGGGGACCCAATGCCAACGTCTCACAACATCAGTCGTCTGAGGTCCAGAAGCGGTGCAGACTGACCCGGCATGGAAGCTGGAAGCTCCCCATGTCGTTTCCCAGGCCGGCTACAGCAGCACGAGAGGTTTCCGGAGGTCCCTCGACCAGGGGCCGATTCACGTGTGCGGCCTTGGCAGCCAAATACGGATCCCGACCGGCACCGTTCCTTGGGCACTCAATGCAGCCCTTCCCGGAGACCACTGCCCTGCTGTGGTTTCGGCGCCTGGAGCCTGCTGGGAGCTAACCCTGTCCCTAACCCAAACCCGATCCGGGACCCTCCACCGAAACCTAAGCCTGCCTCGACCATTAGCCCTGCAATTGAGCCGCCTTCGGGCACGGGCCCTCACTTCAGCCTCAAGGGAGATCACGAGACTGGAGTCGCTTCGGCCCTGGCGACGTCCTGGACCGAACCCTAACCCTAGCTAACGCTCTCTCCCCAAGGGGACTCAATTCCAACGTCTGACAACATCACTCGTCTGAGGTCCAGAAGAGGTGCAGACGGACACGGCATGGACGCTGGAAGCTCCCATGTCGTTTCCCAGGCCGGCTGCAGCTGCCCGTGAGGATTCCGGAGGCCTCCTCGACCAGGGCGGATCGACGAGTGTGGCCTTGGCAGCCAAAGACGGATCCTGACCGGCACCGTCCCTTATGCCCTCAACTCAGCCCTTCGCGGAGACCACTGCCCTGCTGTGGGTTCGGCGCCTGGAGCCTCCTGGGTGCTAACCCTAACCCTAACCCTACCCCAAACCGGGACCCTCCACCGAAACCTAAGCCTGCCTCGATCCCTAACCCTGCAATTGGGCCGCCTTCTGGCACGGGCCCTCCCTTCAGCCCTCGAGGGAGATCTCGAGACCGGAGTCGCTTTGGCCATGGCGACGTCCCTGGCCCGAACCCTAACCCTAGCTAAGGCTCTCTCCCCATGGGACCCAATGCCAACGTCTGACCACATCACGTGCCTGGAGTCCAGATGCGGGGCCGGCGGACTGGGCATGGAAGCTGGAATCTCCCATGTCGTTTCCAAGGCCAGCCTGCAGCTGTCCGTGAGGATTCAAGAGGCCTCCTCGACCAGGGGGGATCGACGTGTATGGCCTTGGCAGCCAAAGATGGATCCTGACCGGCACCGTCCCTGTGCCCTCAACTCAGACCTTCGCGGAGACTACTGCCCTGCTGTGGGTTCGGCGCCTGCAGCCTCCTGGGAGCTAACCCTAACCCTAACCCTACCCGAACGGGAACCTCCACCGAAACCTAAGCCTGCCTCGATCCCTAACCTTGCAGTTGAGCCGCCTTCGGGCATGGGCCCTCACTTCAGCCCTCAAGGGAGATCACGAGACTGGAGTCGCTTCGGCCCTGGCGACGTCCTGGCCCGAACGCTAACCCTAGCTAAGGCTCTCTCCCCATGGGGACCCAATGCCAACGTCTCACAACATCAGTCGTCTGAGGTCCAGAAGCGGTGCAGACTGACCGGCATGGAAGCTGGAAGCTCCCATGTCGTTTCCCAGGCCCGGCTACAGCAGCACGAGAGGTTTCCGGAGGTCCCTCGACCAGGGGCCGATTCACGTGTGCGGCCTTGGCAGCCAAATACGGATCCCGACCGGCACCGTTCCTTGGGCACTCAATGCAGCCTTCCCGGAGACCACTGCCCTGCTGTGGTTTCGGCGCCTGGAGCCTGCTGGGAGCTAACCCTGTCCCTAACCCAAACCCGATCCGGGACCCTCCACCGAAACCTAAGCCTGCCTCGACCATTAGCCCTGCAATTGAGCCGCCTTCGGGCACGGGCCCTCACTTCAGCCCTCAAGGGAGATCACGAGACTGGAGTCGCTTCGGCCCTGGCGACGTCCCTGGACCGAACCCTAACCCTAGCTAACGCTCTCTCCCCAAGGGGACTCAATTCCAACGTCTGACAACATCACTCGTCTGAGGTCCAGAAGAGGTGCAGACGGACACGGCATGGACGCTGGAAGCTCCCATGTCGTTTCCAGGCCGGCTGCAGCTGCCCGTGAGGATTCCGGAGGCCTCCTCGACCAGGGCGGATCGACGAGTGTGGCCTTGGCAGCCAAAGACGGATCCTGACCGGCACCGTCCCTTATGCCCTCAACTCAGCCCTTCGCGGAGACCACTGCCCTGCTGTGGGTTCGGCGCCTGGAGCCTCTGGGTGCTAACCCTAACCCTAACCCTACCCAAACCGGGACCCTCCACCGAAACCTAAGCCTGCCTCGATCCCTAACCCTGCAATTGGGCCGCCTTCTGGCACGGGCCCTCCCTTCAGCCCTCGAGGGAGATCTCGAGACCGGAGTCGCTTTGGCCATGGCGACGTCCTGGCCCGAACCCTAACCCTAGCTAAGGCTCTCTCCCCATGGGACCCAATGCCAACGTCTGACCACATCACGTGCCTGGAGTCCAGATGCGGGGCCGGCGGACTGGGCATGGAAGCTGGAATCTCCCCATGTCGTTTCCAAGGCCAGCCTGCAGCTGTCCGTGAGGATTCAAGAGGCCTCCTCGACCAGGGGGGATCGACGTGTATGGCCTTGGCAGCCAAAGATGGATCCTGACCGGCACCGTCCCCTGTGCCCTCAACTCAGACCTTCGCGGAGACTACTGCCCTGCTGTGGGTTCGGCGCCTGCAGCCTCCTGGGAGCTAACCCTAACCCTAACCCTACCCGAACCGGGAACCTCCACCGAAACCTAAGCCTGCCTCGATCCCTAACCTTGCAGTTGAGCCGCCTTCGGGCATGGGCCCTCACTTCAGCCCTCAAGGGAGATCACGAGACTGGAGTCGCTTCGGCCCTGGCGACGTCCCTGGCCGAACGCTAACCCTAGCTAAGGCTCTCTCCCCATGGGGACCCAATGCCAACGTCTCACAACATCAGTCGTCTGAGGTCCAGAAGCGGTGCAGACTGACCCGGCATGGAAGCTGGAAGCTCCCCATGTCGTTTCCCAGGCCCGGCTACAGCAGCACGAGAGGTTTCCGGAGGTCCCTCGACCAGGGGCCGATTCACGTGTGCGGCCTTGGCAGCCAAATACGGATCCCGACCGGCACCGTTCCTTGGGCACTCAATGCAGCCTTCCCGGAGACCACTGCCCTGCTGTGGTTTCGGCGCCTGGAGCCTGCTGGGAGCTAACCCTGTCCCTAACCCAAACCCGATCCGGGACCCTCCACCGAAACCTAAGCCTGCCTCGACCATTAGCCCTGCAATTGAGCCGCCTTCGGGCACGGGCCCTCACTTCAGCCCTCAAGGGAGATCACGAGACTGGAGTCGCTTCGGCCCTGGCGACGTCCCTGGACCGAACCCTAACCCTAGCTAACGCTCTCTCCCAAGGGGACTCAATTCCAACGTCTGACAACATCACTCGTCTGAGGTCCAGAAGAGGTGCAGACGGACACGGCATGGACGCTGGAAGCTCCCCATGTCGTTTCCCAGGCCGGCTGCAGCTGCCCGTGAGGATTCCGGAGGCCTCCTCGACCAGGGCGGATCGACGAGTGTGGCCTTGGCAGCCAAAGACGGATCCTGACCGGCACCGTCCCTTATGCCCTCAACTCAGCCCTTCGCGGAGACCACTGCCCTGCTGTGGGTTCGGCGCCTGGAGCCTCCTGGGGGCTAACCCTAACCCTAACCCTACCCCAAACCGGGACCCTCCACCGAAACCTAAGCCTGCCTCGATCCCTAACCCTGCAATTGGGCCGCCTTCTGGCACGGGCCCTCCCTTCAGCCCTCGAGGGAGATCTCGAGACCGGAGTCGCTTTGGCCATGGCGACGTCCCTGGCCCGAACCCTAACCCTAGCTAAGGCTCTCTCCCCATGGGACCCAATGCCAACGTCTGACCACATCACGTGCTGGAGTCCAGATGCGGGGCCGGCGGACTGGGCATGGAAGCTGGAATCTCCCCATGTCGTTTCCAAGGCCAGCCTGCAGCTGTCCGTGAGGATTCAAGAGGCCTCCTCGACCAGGGGGGATCGACGTGTATGGCCTTGGCAGCCAAAGATGGATCCTGACCGGCACCGTCCCTGTGCCCTCAACTCAGACCTTCGCGGAGACTACTGCCCTGCTGTGGGTTCGGCGCCTGCAGCCTCCTGGGAGCTAACCCTAACCCTAACCCTACCCCGAACCGGGAACCTCCACCGAAACCTAAGCCTGCCTCGATCCCTAACCTTGCAGTTGAGCCGCCTTCGGGCATGGGCCCTCACTTCAGCCCTCAAGGGAGATCACGAGACTGGAGTCGCTTCGGCCCTGGCGACGTCCCTGGCCCGAACGCTAACCCTAGCTAAGGCTCTCTCCCCATGGGGACCCAATGCCAACGTCTCACAACATCAGTCGTCTGAGGTCCAGAAGCGGTGCAGACTGACCCGGCATGGAAGCTGGAAGCTCCCCATGTCGTTTCCCAGGCCGGCTACAGCAGCACGAGAGGTTTCCGGAGGTCCCTCGACCAGGGGCCGATTCACGTGTGCGGCCTTGGCAGCCAAATACGGATCCCGACCGGCACCGTTCCTTGGGCACTCAATGCAGCCCTTCCCGGAGACCACTGCCCTGCTGTGGTTTCGGCGCCTGGAGCCTGCTGGGAGCTAACCCTGTCCCTAACCCAAACCCGATCCGGGACCCTCCACCGAAACCTAAGCCTGCCTCGACCATTAGCCCTGCAATTGAGCCGCCTTCGGGCACGGGCCCTCACTTCAGCCCTCAAGGGAGATCACGAGACTGGAGTCGCTTCGGCCCTGGCGACGTCCCTGGACCGAACCCTAACCCTAGCTAACGCTCTCTCCCCAAGGGGACTCAATTCCAACGTCTGACAACATCACTCGTCTGAGGTCCAGAAGAGGTGCAGACGGACACGGCATGGACGCTGGAAGCTCCCCATGTCGTTTCCCAGGCCCGGCTGCAGCTGCCCGTGAGGATTCCGGAGGCCTCCTCGACCAGGGCGGATCGACGAGTGTGGCCTTGGCAGCCAAAGACGGATCCTGACCGGCACCGTCCCTTATGCCCTCAACTCAGCCCTTCGCGGAGACCACTGCCCTGCTGTGGGTTCGGCGCCTGGAGCCTCCTGGGGGCTAACCCTAACCCTAACCCTACCCCAAACCGGGACCCTCCACCGAAACCTAAGCCTGCCTCGATCCCTAACCCTGCAATTGGGCCGCCTTCTGGCACGGGCCCTCCCTTCAGCCCTCGAGGGAGATCTCGAGACCGGAGTCGCTTTGGCCATGGCGACGTCCCTGGCCCGAACCCTAACCCTAGCTAAGGCTCTCTCCCATGGGACCCAATGCCAACGTCTGACCACATCACGTGCCTGGAGTCCAGATGCGGGGCCGGCGGACTGGGCATGGAAGCTGGAATCTCCCCATGTCGTTTCCAAGGCCAGCCTGCAGCTGTCCGTGAGGATTCAAGAGGCCTCCTCGACCAGGGGGGATCGACGTGTATGGCCTTGGCAGCCAAAGATGGATCCTGACCGGCACCGTCCCTGTGCCCTCAACTCAGACCTTCGCGGAGACTACTGCCCTGCTGTGGGTTCGGCGCCTGCAGCCTCCTGGGAGCTAACCCTAACCCTAACCCTACCCGAACCGGGAACCTCCACCGAAACCTAAGCCTGCCTCGATCCCTAACCTTGCAGTTGAGCCGCCTTCGGGCATGGGCCCTCACTTCAGCCCTCAAGGGAGATCACGAGACTGGAGTCGCTTCGGCCTGGCGACGTCCCTGGCCGAACGCTAACCCTAGCTAAGGCTCTCTCCCCATGGGGACCCAATGCCAACGTCTCACAACATCAGTCGTCTGAGGTCCAGAAGCGGTGCAGACTGACCCGGCATGGAAGCTGGAAGCTCCCCATGTCGTTTCCCAGGCCCGGCTACAGCAGCACGAGAGGTTTCCGGAGGTCCCTCGACCAGGGGCCGATTCACGTGTGCGGCCTTGGCAGCCAAATACGGATCCCGACCGGCACCGTTCCTTGGGCACTCAATGCAGCCTTCCCGGAGACCACTGCCCTGCTGTGGTTTCGGCGCCTGGAGCCTGCTGGGAGCTAACCTGTCCCTAACCCAAACCCGATCCGGGACCCTCCACCGAAACCTAAGCCTGCCTCGACCATTAGCCCTGCAATTGAGCCGCCTTCGGGCACGGGCCCTCACTTCAGCCCTCAAGGGAGATCACGAGACTGGAGTCGCTTCGGCCCTGGCGACGTCCCTGGACCGAACCCTAACCCTAGCTAACGCTCTCTCCCCAAGGGGACTCAATTCCAACGTCTGACAACATCACTCGTCTGAGGTCCAGAAGAGGTGCAGACGGACACGGCATGGACGCTGGAAGCTCCCCATGTCGTTTCCCAGGCCCGGCTGCAGCTGCCCGTGAGGATTCCGGAGGCCTCCTCGACCAGGGCGGATCGACGAGTGTGGCCTTGGCAGCCAAAGACGGATCCTGACCGGCACCGTCCCTTATGCCCTCAACTCAGCCCTTCGCGGAGACCACTGCCCTGCTGTGGGTTCGGCGCCTGGAGCCTCCTGGGGGCTAACCCTAACCCTAACCCTACCCAAACCGGGACCCTCCACCGAAACCTAAGCCTGCCTCGATCCCTAACCCTGCAATTGGGCCGCCTTCTGGCACGGGCCCTCCCTTCAGCCCTCGAGGGAGATCTCGAGACCGGAGTCGCTTTGGCCATGGCGACGTCCCTGGCCCGAACCCTAACCCTAGCTAAGGCTCTCTCCCCATGGGACCCAATGCCAACGTCTGACCACATCACGTGCCTGGAGTCCAGATGCGGGGCCGGCGGACTGGGCATGGAAGCTGGAATCTCCCATGTCGTTTCCAAGGCCAGCCTGCAGCTGTCCGTGAGGATTCAAGAGGCCTCCTCGACCAGGGGGGATCGACGTGTATGGCCTTGGCAGCCAAAGATGGATCCTGACCGGCACCGTCCCCTGTGCCCTCAACTCAGACCTTCGCGGAGACTACTGCCCTGCTGTGGGTTCGGCGCCTGCAGCCTCCTGGGAGCTAACCCTAACCCTAACCTACCCCGAACCGGGAACCTCCACCGAAACCTAAGCCTGCCTCGATCCCTAACCTTGCAGTTGAGCCGCCTTCGGGCATGGGCCCTCACTTCAGCCCTCAAGGGAGATCACGAGACTGGAGTCGCTTCGGCCCTGGCGACGTCCCTGGCCCGAACGCTAACCCTAGCTAAGGCTCTCTCCCCATGGGGACCCAATGCCAACGTCTCACAACATCAGTCGTCTGAGGTCCAGAAGCGGTGCAGACTGACCCGGCATGGAAGCTGGAAGCTCCCCATGTCGTTTCCAGGCCCGGCTACAGCAGCACGAGAGGTTTCCGGAGGTCCCTCGACCAGGGGCCGATTCACGTGTGCGGCCTTGGCAGCCAAATACGGATCCCGACCGGCACCGTTCCTTGGGCACTCAATGCAGCCCTTCCCGGAGACCACTGCCCTGCTGTGGTTTCGGCGCCTGGAGCCTGCTGGGAGCTAACCCTGTCCCTAACCCAAACCCGATCCGGGACCCTCCACCGAAACCTAAGCCTGCCTCGACCATTAGCCCTGCAATTGAGCCGCCTTCGGGCACGGGCCCTCACTTCAGCCCTCAAGGGAGATCACGAGACTGGAGTCGCTTCGGCCCTGGCGACGTCCCTGGACCGAACCCTAACCCTAGCTAACGCTCTCTCCCCAAGGGGACTCAATTCCAACGTCTGACAACATCACTCGTCTGAGGTCCAGAAGAGGTGCAGACGGACACGGCATGGACGCTGGAAGCTCCCCATGTCGTTTCCCAGGCCCGGCTGCAGCTGCCCGTGAGGATTCCGGAGGCCTCCTCGACCAGGGCGGATCGACGAGTGTGGCCTTGGCAGCCAAAGACGGATCCTGACCGGCACCGTCCCTTATGCCCTCAACTCAGCCCTTCGCGGAGACCACTGCCCTGCTGTGGGTTCGGCGCCTGGAGCCTCCTGGGTGCTAACCCTAACCCTAACCCTACCCCAAACCGGGACCCTCCACCGAAACCTAAGCCTGCCTCGATCCCTAACCCTGCAATTGGGCC